>NC_070627.1:4275465-4471268 GCF_947347685.1 Pleuronectes platessa | reverse complement strand
GAGCCACGCCAGAGTCGACAACACAAACACTGCATACCAGCGACCCCGCTCTCCCAGCACAGACCAGCTCCGTAATCCGTGCAGAGCTGGAAATGTGTGTTCGTCACAGGAGTTCCATGTTGTCAGCTCGACATGTGACTGAGGCCGAGGACGGAAAACAAACCACAACGGGGACTCTCTGCTGCGTCTACAATCGAGAACGAGAACCACAACTGAATGTCAGCAGGGTTTTCCCCCCCCCCCCCCCCCCCCCCCCCACAGACGCCGACCCGCCTATTCTCATGACCGCTTTTGGCCATGCTTTAAAAATATGTAGGAAAACGGGGCCATGGCAACACAGCCTAAACAGCAGAGTTCTCTGTGTTGGCTGGGAGGTTCCCTGAATAATACACAAATGTACAAAAATGTGTTGAGCATGAGTCAGCATCAGGGTATGAGTGCATCTCTCCCCTTCTCTTCAGTAGGAATCTAAATACATGGACTATGAGCAGAGATAAAAATAATACAGATACATTTGCATAGATGAAATACACTGAGAATATAAGAAGATTTGATAAAACTGGATATTAATATTGGTTAAACTCTGATTCAATAAGATTAGATTTTTCCTCAGTCATAAATTAAATTACTTCTGACAAACTGGGAGGGGGGGGGAAAAAATCTATATTCCCTCAATTTTCATTTCAAGTAGTGAATGAGAATTGTCCGAGATATTAATGCATCAACAACACTGAACATGGGCAGCGATGTACTGGGTCATCTTCAACTAGTCTCCAAGGAGGACTCTTCAATGCTAAATGGTCAGTATCATCTCCAGTGAATTTAAAATACAAACATATTAAAAGGGTATATTATTAAAACAAGCATTTTATTACAGGATTCTGGCTTCCTGACCTTTTCTGGAATTAAGGAAAGGTTATTTTGTGCAAGTATAATAACAAACAGTGGGGAAAAAACAAGTAAAGTATATTAATGTAGGGTTTCTGCTAATTTCTGCAAGTTATCTATCTATAAGCTTCAACTTTTTAAGACGATAATGACTAAAATTCACACATATGCTCAAGTAAGAAAGATAAAAACCATGTTATCTTGCAAAAAGTCTTTCCCACAGCCAAGCCAAGAAAGAAACACAACACATGGAGACATTACAAATTATGCAGCAGGCCACTACAACATTTATCTTTATCTTTTTAGGGCGTATATTCAGTTGTCTCCTGTATACGTCGTCTAAAATGTTTCCCTTTAACAAAGCCACACACACAATATGTCAGGAAGCAATATTCAAAAGTCCTCAGGAGACAACACATGGCAGCCACAAGACTTGAGTAGATAATTTTGTTCCATCACCTGGAGTCTTACAAAATGTCTCAGTGACAAAGAAGAGGCCGTTGTTTTTATAAAACACTCACAAAACAAACTGCAATGGAACATACACACACACGTGCTGCTGCCGAGAAGGATTTCCCAAAACTACATTTTACGGCTTCAAGAGGATCTCAACAGCTTTAGATAATAGTTGGACAGCGCGTGTGTAATTTAGACCTGACTCCACATCTGCTGGGTTTAAACTGTAATTAGTCGTGGTCCAGGAAACTGGTCCTCTAACACTTCTCAAGGTCTCTTCAGAGAGTCCTTTTGAGGTGAAGAACTGAACTGAAACGCTTCTCTCTCTCTCTCACACACACACACAGACACACACACACACACAGCACCTGTTGGCTGTGTTGGGAACAGGGAAGTGAAATCCTGACTGTTGCCAACACAACATGAGGAAACCATCAGGCCTCCACTTCCTGTTGGCTCTGCGTCCGCCCTCCATCTGCTCATTTCCTCTTCTGACTGACGCCTCTTCCTGACTGTCTCTGAGAGAACACACACACACACACACACTCACACACAAACACAGACACACACCTCGCTCTACACCATACGAGTGCCCTGCAGACTTTAAAAAACATCAGTGCATTCGGGACTTAGTGGAACACGGTGCCGCCAGTGGACACTAATGTGAGTTCTTGATGTGTTGATATATCATATTTACTTTACGTCAGAAGAGACAGTCACATTTTCCAGGATGTAACAGGGTGGGGCAATATGATGTATTCTTTCCCCTGTAGGACAATATTAATTTCTCAGCTTGCAGATTTTGCTGTACGTTTCAGAATTTGGTTTCTCTGCCTTACATATCTCTGACAATGTTAGGATACTGTAAATAATGTTATGAATCAATGACAGAATTCATTGATGGTGATTATATGATTCTTCATTGATGTAGAATGTCTATATTTTGCAAGTGGCTGGCAAAGTGCACAGGAGCATCTGCACCGAGCGAGGGGTAGAAGGTCCAAGGTCACAATGGAAGACACACTCGAAGGTAGTTGAGAACGACTGTGGGTCAGATCCAGACTGATCTGTCCAAAGGTATCTGAGCAGCTTGTGATGACCAACCAACTGGACATTGTGGTGATAGATGTAGGGTTCAGTAAGAACAAGGAAAACGAGAAGTTAAAAAGACACCAGGGTTTGAAAGTGGAGCGACAGAAGATGTGGAAACTGACGGCCACAGTGGTGCCAGTGGTACTGGCAGCACTCAGGGCTGTAACCCACAGACTGGGAGAGAGAGGCTCTGGAAGATTCCAGGAACAACATCTGAGATCTCTGTCCTGGGAACAGCTGAGACACTGCACTGCAGAACCTGCAGCCTCCAAGGCCATTTTTAAAACAGGATTATATCAATATTGAAATTGTATAAAAAAAAATGTCAGTTTGAAGACTACGTTCTTATTTAACAGTTTTTGGGTTAGATGACAGATGATCCATCCAATACACCATCTATCCATCCATCTTCTAAGCCACTGAGAAACCATATTTAAGTATTTAACACACGCACACACAGAGCAAGAACATTTGATTTGGATTCAAACAACTTGCTGCTTATGAAATAATGAACCACCAACTGAGTCAGAGCAGCTCTGCACCGTATGTTTCAGTTCTGGCAGCGTGTTGGTACAAAGCTCTCTGATCGGTGTCTTTCTCCTGCAGCATCCCGCTCTCTACTCTCTTATCTTTATCAGTTGTTAACATGCTGCAGAGGGATAAGTGAGCTGCCAGCCTTAAAACACACACACACACACACACACACAGTGGACTACAGAATCTGCACAACTCCAGTCTAAATTATTAAAATTATAAAACTACTCTGGAGCTGAGTTGGTTCAGAGCTGTTCGTCATTTAGCTGAACTTCCAATATCATCTCATCATTTTGTTGCATGATCAGTTCACATATGTTGCATGATGTTGGTCAGATTCGTGCCCTGCAGCCGCCTGCTCAAAGTCCAGAGCACTGAGGCTGTGAGGAGGATTTATACTTCATTATGCACGAGGGTTTGATTTATAGTTCAGGGTCGACACATCACAGAACGAATGCATCATACAGCCGGTGCTTCGTCCATTTAATTAAATTCTCTGCAGTATTTACAGTCTAATATTCATTTTGTGATAGGAGGCAGGTCCACTTTGTTCCAGTGATGACTATGAGACTGTTCCATTCTTTCATTCACTGTGATCGAGAGTGATGAGCAAGAAGAACCCTTTTTTTTTCAACATGCCTCATGTTGTATTCAAGCTGACCAACCTCTGTCAGAGGGGAAACACCGTTGTTGCCGTCTCTTATCGCTGTCGCACAAATCTCTTGTTACATTTTTGAAGAGTAGTCGGCTGCAGCAGCTACTTACAGTGTACTCTAAAACTACAGCATGTGAGTTAAGTATAAATCCAGCTTAACAGCTCAATGTGTGAAAGTATGTTTGCTGACATTGGAACACTGAGTCGGTTGTGATCTCAGATTTGAGCTCACAGACAATTCTTCCATATTTATAAACCGTTTCTCAAGTGGACATGGAAAAAAATGCAAGATATCATTTCCTCCACACAAAGAGGTCATGTTTTGTACAGCTTTGTTTTTTTAGTTAACAAGAGTACACACAAACTGCTGGAGGGATTTCCACAAAAAAAGGAAAACAAAATGCCTAACCCCAAGTTTTAACCCCTAATCAGTTCATTAAAGGCGGGGGGGGGGGTCACAAAGTGAGGACAGGCCAATGTCCTCACTTTCCTAAAATGTCCCCACTCTGTAGGTTGTAGACTCTAACTGGTCCTCACAAAGATAGCTTTACAAGAGCACACACATACACGCGCTCACTACAGCTCATCACATTCACAACAAGCTTCAACACCTCTCCGCACGGACGGCTTCATCAAGATTAACACAAAAACACACACACACACACCGACACCTGAGTGTGTCATAGCAGCACCTTCACATTCAGGAGGTGAGAAAAGTTAAAGTTGGAGCAGTGAGAAGGAAAAGGATCGAAAACCAACAGAGTTCCATTGGAATTTCAGATCATCAACATGTCTACATTTTAAATGTATGTGATGCCAGTGCAACTCTAATTCAACTCTCCACTGTCACATGTTTGTTTTGTTTACCTTGTAAGCCGACCGTTACTTACCCTCTTATTTTAAAACCCAGTATTTCTTGTAGGTTTCATTGATTACATTTTTGATCATTGTTTTACTCATTTACATCGTCAATATGTATGATGTGTCTATACTGCAACCAGAAGGATATATGTAAAAACCTGTGAAAACCTGTAAACATGCCTCCAGTGTTCGATTTTTATTGAAGATAAATCCTTGCGCCCCTCGTTGAATTCAGAGCCTCGTATTCAAACCTCAGGACCTGAGCAGTTTGTATCGGATGTCAGTAAACCAAATTTGAATGTGGTAAACAAAGACAGGGCTGCTGTGCCGTGTCACTAAACCACACACAAGGTGCACAGGATGGTAGGACAGCAGCCTGGGTCCCCACATCTGCATCATCATCAGTATGAATGTTTAGGTGCAGTTTGAATATATGTAAAGAGACTTGTCAGAGGTCGGTGCTGGAACTTTCTAGTCCTTATAGCTATGAATGAGGACCTAATGCCTTTGGATCTGATCCATATTCAATCAACATTTCATATGCATATATGCACATACATGCATATACATATGTGCTGCTCATCTCATTTCAGGTTGAGGGTTTCCACCATTAATTAGGCCCCTAAATGTTTCACAGCCCGCAAAGGGTTTCACAAATCGAAAATGAATCTTTGAACCTGAACCCTCTTCAACACAGTAATATTACAAGTGTAGTGAGAGACTCTTTGATTCAGATCTGCTGCTGCTGAATATCCTTCCTGCAGCTCAAACCCTTCTGCCTGCCACTCACAAACATAAACGCCCACATTACCACCCACAAAACACCTGCCAAACAACACACACACACACACACACACACACACACACACACACACACGTGTTATGTAAGCATGTGTCAGGAGGACACTTTCAGATGGTCCAGCTATAATCGTCAATCCTGCCGACGCCTCCACGACACATGCATGGATTTCTACAAAAGCCAGTGGACCCACAGCAACGCGGTGTCCCCATGACAATCACGTCCAATGAAAAGACGGACAACACTGACGATGAGGTCATTATTGTCTCCGTGAGGACATCTTAGAGTCCGTTATAGTTTCTTCTATCGTTTCCGCTGAGCGCAGGAACAAGGCTCAGCTGTTTTTTGAATCCTCCTCTGAGCTCTAAGGTGCGTGTCAGTATTAGTCCGTGGGTAGGTTCGTTTCCAGCGGTCAGCTAAATGCTAACAGAGCCTGGAGCATCCCTTCTGTTGCTATGGTTACCTGTACTTTAACATAGGCTGCACGCCGAGCGGGTCTGAACTTTGCACGTGTGGAATCTTCCACTGGTGAGTGTGAGACGGAGTGAAACAAAGACCCGCACTCATTTGTCGAAGCAGTCAACCTTGGGTTGGGCTGCTGGCTGCTGATATATTAAGCCGGCCTGTCAGCCAATCAGGAATTTAGAAGAATCTATTTTCTACAACCGTCTTAAACCTGATTCCTGAAAAAAGCCTTAAAATGCAGCAAAGCAAAAATTCCATCCGTCTAAAACTGTTTCTCAAACTTGATTGTGTTCACTTCAGTCGTGCAAAACTATTGTCAGCAAACCCCGACACTTTCACATCAAGTTTACATTTGACACACTTCGTGTAATGCTGGATATACATATTCTCAGTGTATATAATAAGAAGAGCTGTTTGATAGACCTGCATTCAAGGAGATACACCAGGAGAGGAAGGGATTATACCACAACTGTGGACGTGTCGAGTTTCACTGACAGCAGCTTACCAGCAAACGTATAAAAAGCAAAGTAGAAACGAGAGGAAATCATTTGTGTAAGAAAATAGTTTATAGTTTGGATTCAAAACAAATTAAAAATAGGAGATTGGAACCAGCGAGGAGCCTTAATAACAAATCAGAAACAACAACCTGCCTGTAACAATGCACTGGCACTGAGATGAATGAAACCAATTCATACACAAACCAGCTGGCAGTCAACCGCGAAAACCCTTTGTTTTAATCAATTGAGGGAATTAGCCGATAATGATCACAATCATTAGTTGCAGCTTGGATAAGAATCATCTCATATAACGTGTAAATGTCCAAAGTCATTCCGTTAAATATTTAATTCATACGTCAACATCTTCAATTACTAAGTGGTATTGTGTTTGTATCATATTGTGTTTTTATCTGTCTCATTGGTCTGTAACTCGAAGCTTTTCCAGTTAAATTTAGAAAATGATGAATAAATAACAGCATTGCACACAGCTGTATTTGGAAGGATATGGATGAACTCTTTCCTGCCAGCAGAATTATGAAATAATTATAAAGGCCAACAGCCCTATTATAACCACAAATAGTGAGGCTATGCCGGGCGCAGACCATCCATATGTTAAATATAGGACCCAGCTTCTCCCAGCTGCGCTGCGTCCATTAATAATTGATGTGGACTTACATAAGAGCCAGTGTGCGCTGCTGGATCTGGTTCACAGGCAGGGATTCCGTCTGCTGAGGGGTTTCCACATTTCACTGAATTTTAAAAACCTTCACGTTCAGCAGTGTAGCCGACGTTTAGGTTCAGTCGGTCCCGGCTGTGAATGACACCACACTCTGGTGTAGGACTGGATGATGCTGTCACAGTGACGTGTCCCACCAACCAGTGTTCAGCGATATGATACAGGGGGATTTTTACTGTTTATACCAAAATATCTAACCTTCTTATCTATCTTGAAGAACTCAAATGACCTGGTTGGATTTACTGGATTTCTGCATTGATCTGCTGAAGTGATTTTACAGGTAATTCATTCATTGGAAAAGAACATCAATAAACAATCCTCTTGGGATCGGAGAAAATATGGCGTATCATAATTTATTTAGATACAAGAGCTGCAACTAATGATTATTTTAGTCATAAATCCATTAATCATTTAGGTCAGGTAATAGAAAAACAAGTGTGTTTATGTGCAAACTAGAAAAGCCCTCAGTAGAGTGGGTACCGATATTGTTTTTAATATTTTTCTTATGCGTGTTGTAGTTATTGTGTTTATTGTATGCACCAACAACCAGAGCAAATTCCCGGTAGGTGTAAACCTACTTGGCAATAAATACCTTCTGATTCTGACACAAGACCCCTTCTAGAGTCAATCAAGAAAATGTCAAGTTAGACAACTTCTTAAAAAGTGAAAGTTCCTTGATCCAAACTGTAATGGTTTCCTCCCTGACTCACTCCAGCCTTCCACTCAGTTCTGTTGTAATTCATTTGTTTGTATTTGTTGGGTGTAATCTTGCAGACAGTTTAACAAACATACAAACCAACCAACCAACAAACAGTCCGGGGGTGGAAACATTACATCTTTTATAATCTATGATTATTATGTGGATCAGAAAGAAACAGTAACAATAACAGAGAAATACTGACGATAGTTACATCATGCATCAACAATAGATATGAATAGTTATTCTAAGACAAGATGTTTAAATGTGGGGTTAGTTCTGTGTGTCCCTGGCAGTGTCCCCTGAAAACTCTAATAGCTGAGCCATGTTAAAAACTATTAAATGTTATATTTTCTGTTATGACTGATTAAAGCGCTCTCTGCATGCTAACAAAACATGCTAATGTCAAAGTCTAAATTCTGACACCTCCTCTACAGCCGTCGACATCACAGATGTCAAATTAACTTTCTGTGATTGAGGATTTTATCCATATGAACTTGCCTTCATTCTAGAGAATCTATTATATGCTCCCCGATACCAAACCGGTAATCAGAACAAGATCCCCACATGAATATCACCAACATTCAACAGATAGACAGAACACTGGAATCCAGACGGTTCAGCAGAGAGGCAGGAAACTGCTCCTCTGCCGCAGGGTGACTCAGGTCATTGTGATCTGTAAATCAAGCCTCGGAGGGTTTGCACTCCATCTGGGGTCTGAACCACTGAGGTCACACTAACACACTGGTTTTTCAGCCTGACTGTCATTGGAGCAGGTTCGTCTGAGGTGTCAACTCATCAAAACACACACGTTAAACACATATGCCATAAACACTGTCGCTGTTCGTGTGTGCTGCTTCGATCGGGTGTCTGGTTAACAGTTTTTAAATCTGGTGAGTAACTGCCCAGACAGTTTTAGAGAGCGACACCACCTCCACATAACCAGCCGAAGACGAGCTCGCTTTAATACACTGCAGATGTGACCAGGCACTTCAGGGGCCTGGATTAACAGGCTGTTACATCACTGTTCAATAAAAGGTGTGTATATCTCAATAAGGTTTAATTTGTAGTGATGCCATTTTGAAACAAACATTCAGCAATCAGCTGGGAGCAATCCATCAGAGAGGAGAAACCCCAGCAACAAGATTATTCACAGACAGTTACCTCAGTCACCCACAATCCACTGCAGCTCCTCACATCATACGTGACGGATAGAGAGGAAAACACACATCATCCCGGACTGGACCAGACACTTCAACAACCAGACAGACACGGAAATAAATATATAAAGACCTCAGTAGACTCCTCTTTTCTGCTCGTTTCTTAAAAGGCCTCCAGGAAATGTAGTAAAAATCCCTGCTTTACGATGAAGATGACAAAGAACTGATACAAGAAAATAGAATAGATAAAAAAACATTTGTTTCGTGGGGAGAGCAGTTTGCACAGATACCAGTCTAGCTGTTCTGATATCCAACCTTACATGTTACTGTTTCCACCATCACACACTGGACCAGTTTAAATGAATGGTCACGTGTTTTCAGGTGTGTTACTGTGGGTGGGGATTATTCCTCATATGGATCTTAAACACTCGTTTGAAAGGAGGTTGTTTAAGTTTAAAAAAAACGAAAACATAGTAATATATAGGAAACCTGAGTCAGCACCCAGTCTCTGCCTGCAGTCCTATCATCATCATCATCATCATCATCCTCCCCATCATCAGCCTGTAGGTAAACACGACTGTGTCCTCCTGATAATATTCATCAGATAGAAAGCTGCATTCTCCTCAGACATTACTCATTATGATAATTTCCACTGTAGACCGCAGCTGGCATCATGCATCCATTTATTTACTGCACCTACTCATTATCCTACACAGGGTATCATGAGGGCTCAGCCAATCCCACAGTGGGGTTCTCCTGGACGGCTTGTCAGTCTATCACCAAGGCAGATTGTATATTTAAAAATGTACGTATAAAAATCTGTCAATCGAAAAATGGTAGAGTCGAAAAATAACGGCAAGGGGCGTGGCCAGAACGGACAAATACAGGCGTGATGCAATTACCTGTAACCAGCTGCTAAATTCATTATGACAAACACTATCACCTCAGAATAACATGTTAACTGTTAACTCGTGTTCTCTCATTGGGAGAAGCAGGAGGACAAACTCTTAAACAGGTTAAAACCATGAGCTCAGCTGACTACAGCCCTTTTTCAGACTCGAGCTTTGGAAAATGTCCATAACATTGAAAGGTCATCTTGGTCAGAGTCGTATATAAAGTGTAAAATGTCCTGAACATCACGTTTCTGTTTACAGCACATCGACACATCAACATCAAGCTCTCCCATCCTCATTGTCTTTCCAAGTTCACATCTTTCTCTGCGTCTTCTATCTCTTTCCTCCGGAGATATTAGTAATCTTGTTGTTGTTGTTTTTTTACAGTTGTGTGTCTGATACTTGTTGAAACATTCATCAACACGCCCACTCGCTCGCTGTGAATTTACATGAAATTTCCCCGCTGTATTCTCGCATGATCTCACTCGGCCATTACCGAGACGTTTCACTTAGGAGCTGGCAGAGACATTTATACGTTCTCACATATGGCCCCTCTAGAAAACGTCTACTTAACTTAATTAAGATATTCTATGGCTTTATCTGAGGAACTGCAAAAACAGCCCCATGTCATGTGATGTCATTATGTTAATGTGATGTTTTTTACGACCGACATCCCAAACATATTTGTAAGGGAAATTAATTTTAACAATGACCTGATTATCAAATATTGCCGCGTCTTAATTAACCAACTAATCTCTTTAGCTTCGGTTAAAATCACACGGAGACCACCTTGCCTCGAGTAGAGCCCACCTCGGCTGACTTCACGGAATATAAATACACTTCCATTTAACTGTTAACCTTCAGGGAGCCGCAGCAGAGGGGCTATTTCGCACAGCAAACGCCATTAGTGGAGCTGCTGTTCAGGCAGACATCTATTAGCTAATTATATCACCAGACAACATGCATCAGGATCTGGGCGACGGACCACGTCAGCTGAACTGGCTCATGAAGGATTCCTTATAGGGCCGTGACCATTTTAATTTCGGTGTCTTGTGCACGTTATTGTATTGCCTCAAAAAAAAACACCTGGTGGTTTGCGAGAAGTTAGTGGTGATTAAATCAACCCACAGGCTTTATCAAATGGTGCCGTTAAGAGGGTCTGTCCGTTCTCTGCACCCACACACATCCCATAAATCATCCGTCGATCCTTTATCTATATCTTGTATCCTTCGAGGGTCGCAAGGGGGCTGGAGACAATCCCAGCTGACATTGGGGCGACAGGCAGGGTGCAGCCTGGACGGGTCGGCAGTCTATCCTTTAAATTAGATCAATACATCACTGGAGATTTGCTTTCTCCGTCTAATTCAAATGGGTCTAAAGCGTCTGCGAGACTTTGCAGCGAATCATAAACCTGTGGACTCACAGTAGGAGCAATCCTGAAAAAAAAAGAAGCCATTTTTCCCCCCCTAATGAATCAACAACAGAGCCACTGTGCTCCCGTCACCACCACCTAAAAAATGAGACCTCTGGCTCTGACGGGGCATCAAAGTTTGATTTGCTTTGCAGAAGAACCTCCTCTGATTGGTGAATCTGCAGCCCTGGAAAACAGAAGGAGCAATGCCCTCGTTTGGAGGTCACAAGCTGAGGAGCAACCATGAGCCAAGATGCGGGATCCCCCCTCCTTCCTAACGCAATAAGGCAGGACACACCCAGATACAGAGGGGAGGAGGAGGTGGATGAAATGAGAGGAGAGGAGGAAAGAAGGAGCAGGGCTGCTGCTGTTCATCCGCCCATCTTGGCAGATGACGTAAGGACTGTTCTTCTCGAGCTGAACGTCCCTTAATTGAAAAATAAATTAAAAAAATATTTACAAAAAAACGAGCAAGATAAAGATGTGTATCCCTACCTCTCCTTCACTTCCGCGCGTCACTGTGACAGCCTGGAAAGCAGAAGTGCAACTGACCCTGTTGGCGGCTCGATGTGGGGAAACCACTCCAACAAGCTGAGCCAGCTCAGCCTGAAGGCGCCGCAGTCATGACCAGTCACACCAGTAACACGTTTCAACACCGACACACACCAGAGCAGCAACCGGTGGCCCGAGAAAACAACACACCCGGAGTCCGCACAGCCCGGGTGATCCTGGTGCTCTCACAAACTGTTTCCAGACATCCGCAGGAGGTCGGATTCCTGCCTCGCAGCCCCTGCAACAGTCGATACGTGCCGTTCCGGCGCTCCGGGAGAGCCCCGTCACCAAATCACCTCGCGGAATCTGACATTTCTAACAACACCTCTTCGTTACGCAGTCAACGTTGAGATTTTCACACATTTCAAACACGTGCCCAGAATAAACCGAGCCCGCTTCCTCATTCGGCTTTGATCCCCCGCACGCTCAACACGCTATTCGGCTAAAATGACAACTTTACAAACTGAGGTGCACTCACGGTGTCCTGGCTGGAAAAAACGGCAGGAAACTAGCGAGCGCCGCGTCCAAAAGTTGTTATCCGAACGTGGAACGATTACCGGTGCGGTCGATTCCCCTCGAAACGATCGCCCAGCGCGGCCACTCGAGTTGGCGTCCACGATGTGTCTGAATGGAGCCTTGACAGCGGTGGACTGCGGCCAGAGAGGCGGGTGTAACCGAGCTAACTGCCGGGACGCTCGGCGAGGGGGAGACGGGTAGAAAACGTGCCTGCGGGGCGGAGGGTCGGCGGCAGGAGACGCGGGGGAGACTAATGAAACGGAGAGCGGAGGAAAATGGAGGTTCGCGGTACCGGCGACGGGTCGTGCGCTCACACCTGTGGGGGTGGGGGGGACGCTTTCTAATCGGTTGTAGTTGGTTTAGAAAGTCGGTGTCAAGGTGGAGCGGCGGCGGTGGAGTGAACGTTAGCCGGATGCTAAGCGGCGCGGGCGACCGGCGGACTTCTCCCGGCACGAATATGTCACTTTAACGGTGGTTTAACCCCCACACATGTGGAGGGAGAGAGAAAGGGAAAGTTATTTAAAATGAAAGGTTAAACAGGCGGAGACAAGAGAGGGGGACAGCGGTTACCTCCACTCCGGGAATCCGCGTCCGAATCACGGCTGTGTTGATGAGGCGGGCAGCGGCTCCACTTCAGAGGGGTTTGTCCATTTCCCAGCGCGGCTCCAAGTTGACAACTGCGGCGGAGGAGGAGGAGGAGGAGGGGGGACGACGGAAATGGAGGGAGGTTGACAGACAGGAGGACCGAGTGGAGCAAGAAGAGTAACCCTCTATCGTCGCCCTGGTTCCGGGCAGTTTGTTTGACTGTGGAGGAAGCCGCGGTGGCTGTGGTTCCCGAAGCGGCTGCAGCAGCTTCTTCCTCCCGCAGGGAAACTAACCAGATCCCGGTTCAGTCAGAAATCAATCCGGTTAAAAAAAAAGGGGGAAAAAAAGGCAAACTCCCTCCTTCTTGTTCTCCTTTCTCCGCAAACACACACACACACACACACACACGAGGCTAGGATAACAAAGAGCAGATCCAGTAAGTGACTGGTGTGAGTGAGAGTGTGTGTGCGCGTGTGGGTGGGACTGGGAGAGGTGGTGGTGGTGGGGGAGAGTGATGGTGGTGGTGGTGAGGAGGAGGAGGAGGAGGAGGAGGAGGGTGAGGGGGTCCGGCTCATTCAAACAGGAGGAAGAAAAAAGAACCGACGTTTACCCGGAGTGAGGGAGGGAGGGTGAGGGAGGGAGGCACCACCTTGTTTTTTAAGGTGGATCCATGAATTGATTGAAGCAGAAACCGGGGGGGGGGGGGCAACATACAGCGGTGCGAGGGTACATCCACATCTGGATCCACCACTACAGACACCACATCATCTGGAGTGATGACTGAAACATAGCTTTAGTGAACAAATGGTGAGAACATCGAGGAAAAAGTCATAATTGTCATATTTAAATGACACAATTCTCTAAAAAAGACTTTGATGTACCAATAAGTTATTTCTAGATTAAGTGGATGTATACATTATAATAATAAAGTTGAATACATCGACTAAATGTGACTCTGTCTGATGTTTCTACGTTTCCCCTGTTAATAGTCTTTAAGGGTTATGAAAAGATGATGTCGCACCTATGAGACAAATTGTGATTTGTGAATATGGGCTATGCAAATATAATTTGATTGATTGATTGATTGATGGTTATATCTAGAAATATCTCAACATTTCCACAAATTTACAATTTTGGAATTAAGTCAGAATACACTAAGAAATATCTAAATTATGTCCAAATATTACATCTTATATTTTGAGAACATTACAAATTATTAAAATTAAAAGAATAAAGTTGTAAAAATGTAATAATTATAGAATGAAGTTAAATTATTTGATAAATAATGTTCATCATCAAACTCATAATATTATCAGTTTAAAATTGCAATAATTAAAAGTAAGTTGTTGCATGTCAAGTATCTGAGGAGCAGAACTATACTTTCTTGTTTTATAATTCTATTCAATGTCCCTGGAGAGACGCCATGTTCAGCGCCACTGCTTTGATTTATGTGCAATTTAAAAAAAATCTAATTAAATCCAAATTTAATTTAATTCGACTCTCACTTGAATCAAACAGCAAATGGTCACATGTATTCAACTGTTACATTTTCAACCTTCAAGGAAGAACAGACCTCATCCTGAAATGCATTGTGGGGGTTAATGGACGTGTTTAACATTTTCAACTGGGGAAGTTTTGTTTCATTTTTAACTGCTGCTCTGGTGAACATCTACTTCCTCCATAATATGATTAAAGCCCATATTTCTTTCATATGTATTTTTGAAACACAGAGATGATGGTATCTTTACATAATGTAGAGTTGTTTGTGGTCACGTAAGGGGGGGGGGGGGGGGTGTTCTTGTGCAAACAAATGAACAGAAACAAGGAAGCTGAAAAGAAATCCTCTGACTGCCAAATGGCCACTCAATCAGCTCTGCCTCCTACGCTATGCTAATGACAGAGAGGCAGAGAGGTGGTTAACGCCGCCATTAACAGCACAGAACACGGCTTTCGATCCAAAACACTGACGGCAGACGAAGGAGAGCGACTGCTTCTTATAACTGTCCCCAACGTCCCCGTCAGTCACCACCAGACACAGCTTGTCCTCCGGTCTCCAAGCAGTACTGTATATACAGTATGTTGTTTGGTTTTGCAGTTAGTAAACAATATAGAAAGATATAATCTACAATGCTCAAAATCAAGTTTTCTCCATTAACTGAAATGTGATATCTGAACCTTGGTTTGGCCACTTTACAGCAGGAAACCACTGATAACGAACCACAAAGTTAATGAAGTGAGACGACCTAAACATCTTAATTAGACAATAGACAAGATGGACGATATGACAGCTTCTCAAAAGTGAGGCCAAATTCATCTTGATCGCCCTCTGGTGGCTGGCTGCATTACAGGTCTTAAATCCCACCACCTCCAGGTTAGTGGATGGGATATGGGCAAAATGTAAAAGTCACTCAAAGGTACACGTTAGATACATTTGTCTCAAATCTGCTTTCTGTAATTTTTGGTACTTCTTATCACACAGATGTCAAAGTTTGATTCTTTTGTAAGTTTGGTTTCATTTTGTTATTTGATTCTACAAAAATGCCGACAATAAACGTGATTGACAGCTGAGACTGACTCATGATTGGTCGATTATCGCTGTTCCAAATTACATCAAAAGTACAAGATGGTGGCAACATATCTGGGATATCTTGGCTTCATACTTGTATGTAGTGAAGATGTGTCGTCCATCTTTATGTATAGTATATGATTATGACAATCTGGTTGTCAACATCAAACTGTTTGCATGAATGTAGGTTCACCCAGTATCAGTGTTATTAAAATAAGTAATAAAGGTCCCACCAGTGCCTCTAGAACACCTGAGTAATGTTAGCACAACAAACCAAATCTGCTGCTGGTGCATTCTGTGCCAGAGAACATCATCTGTGGGAACGTTATGAGCCATCCTTAATGTTCACAGTAACACCTGTGCTCCACCTGCTCTGACAGCCTGAAAAGTCTGCTTCTTGGAAAAAAGCCGGTAAATAAAAAAGTTTAACTTCCATTGCATCACCTCTCTGTGCTGACGGTCCCACAACTAACCCACAACTTGAATTTAACACATATCAAAAAGGAAAGCGTGTAAATACAAACACAGAAATGTTACAAAACCATGCAGCATTTAGGGAGTGAGGTTTAATAGAATAGATAGAAAACAAAGTAAAACATCATAAAATAGTATATATACAATAATAAAAAAGAAACATGACGTTGTAAAGCTGAGTATTGAACCTGCAGTCATCCTTGGTTTACGATGAGACATCTAAAAGCTTTTGACGAGCTGATCTCCGGGGCCTGACTCGAGCCAGGTCATGAATGGCTTTGAGGGTAATTAATAAAAACTTTCAAATGTATTCTAAATTTATATGGCAGCCAGTGCAGGGATACTAAAACTGGAGAGGTAGGAAATGATCTCCTGGACTCAGTCAATAATCTGGCCCCTGAGTTCTAAGTGCAATTGTGAGACTTCTGATCTTTGAAAGCTTTCTAGATTCCATACCACTGCGCTGTTGTTTAAAAATTGATAATATCAAATTAGGACAATCATGAGTGTTTTTGCTCTGAATCAGGTTTAATCCACGTCAATAATAGCGTGCCTGAAAACACACATCACATGACCATGACTCATGTACAGTGGGCATGCGTGTGTGTGTGGGTGTAAACAGGAAAGCGTGCACATGTTGTATAGCTTGTCTCCTACACATGTAAGCAGTTGAATGATTGTTAAATACAGCACTTAATTGCATAACATCTGTCAGCTAAGACAACAGGGTCAGTGATTATCCATGTCGTGTTCCGGAGGGTGGTCATGTGATAGGAGACTGACGAATCAGCGAAGGCTGATTCGTCAGTCTCCGATCACATGACCCCCTGCGCCATCGTGCGCCATCGTTTCCAAAGGTCTCAATTCCTGCTCGTTCCCCTTCTCAGCCATTTCCCTTTCTGCTGTATTCAAATGAGGATATTCCGATATGTTGCAGGAGGAGTAAAATGAACTGTGATGTTTTTATCTTATTATAAAGAATGATAAAGATAAAGAAAGTAAGGAACTGATCTTATTCAGCTGCGGACGAGGAGGTTGTGTTATTTTTGTTGGGCGCTGACAAGGTTATTAATAGTTGTGAATAAAGTGCGAGGATTATGCTGGTTTGTGGAAATTAAATGTGAACTATATTCCCCTCGAGCTGCCTTCTTTTTGTTATTATAGTGTTGTAATAAATCTTTTAAAGGCTGATGCTTTTAAAGTACTTTTTATCTGCTCTCCTGCATGTTTGTTAAACAGTCTGAATATCATCGTTCATCCAGGGCGCCGCTCTTATTGTTGTAAAATATGATTACAAACTCCCAAGAGTGAATCAAAACAATGTCAAAGATCCTCACACACCCCCCCCCCCCCCCCTCCCCCCCATGTGTAGTGTCTGCAGATCTTTGTCTCAAGCTTCCACCAATCAGAATGCTGGCAGTAATTAATGTGACTCTACAGTTACAATATCAACCTATGGACATTTTTATCAGTCTTCTCTAATCTGGACAGTTGAGGATATTTCAGTGAGGAGACTTAAACTGAAAAGACGAATGAAAATAGAGTTTATGTATGTTAATATGTAAATTCCAGAGAATCAGATCAGAACATTGAGCCATGTCAGGTCACATGTCGCCTGATTGGCTGCCGTCCCTCCCCTCCCCTCCCCTCCTGATCGGGCTGTTGGCACAACACACCTGTGTATCTAATGTCAATACATTGCTGCTGAGTCGGTCTGAGAGAGGACAGGCACAAAGACAAGGGTCTGAGACGAGGACGAGGACACAGAGACAGAGGGACGTCAACCAAAACATTCCCAATAACTGAATGTTTGCAGTGTCACAGTGAAGAGCTGAGTGGACATTCATCTCTGGTGTTATGAGTTTTGTCTTCTCTCCAAATAAAACCCAAACAGAAACATTTCTAAACGGGCAGAATGAAGCACATTACCAGAAGCACACTGGACTTGCTGAAGTGCACATGCACCAACCAACCATGATAATATATGTTTTATTTTTCATCTTATATTTTCCTCTCTTATCTTTTCATTTTACATTTAATCCAGCTACCTTTTCGAATTCAGCTCGTCACATTGTTTACACCTGAAACCAGCTGATGACACATAAGGACACAAAGCTGGAAAGAGGCGACGTGGGGAGAGAGTCCAGTCCAGAGAACGGCCTCCTGTGTGGACAGCCTGTGTTTTGTCAACTCAGCCATCGTGTGTCTCAGGAGGCCGTCTGGGTTGTCCATTAATCAGGAAGGGCGGTATAGTTTGACCCCGTCTCCTCCTGTCTGAATGTCGAATGAATGTCAAACTGGCCCTAATGGTTGCATAATGTGTTTCAGTGGTTCAGTGAGTGTGTGCATGGCTGAGTATCCTTCCATCCCAACATCCCGCTAACACACAACCACCTGACATGACGACGATGACCACTAGAGGCTGCCTATAAAGACGGAGTGACTGACGGACATGATGCTGCTGCTCAGACCACCGGCCTGGGGTCTTTAACAGTCAGCTAACTGAACACTGTTCTTCTTTTTTTTGAGTAGTTCTGACATGATGATGGCAGATGCTGCATTTCTTTTGATTACAGCTGAAACGACTAGGTTGTAAAATACCTGGGTCTTACCCGGAGACCTTCTTGACCAGTTTTCAAGGTTGAGCCTGATCCATAACCTAAATTATGTAAAGCAGCTCTTTAGTTTCTGGAGGTAGTCCAGAGCCTGGAGGGGGAGCATCCTGAGAGACTCAGTTAAGGGCATAAAAGTCACTGCTCCATCTGTCCATGGCTGCAAAGGCAACAGGAGCTCATACACACACAAACACATAGACACACACACACACACACACACACACACACACACACACACTCGCACACTTGAACTTTTCCCAAATCGTGTTTTTTCCAGCCAAAGTGGCCACAACATCTCTGAACCATTTTCTGGGGTAGATGGGTTGTGACCGGCTGGCAGGAGAATGAACCACTTCCTTCTCACATGAAGATTTCTGGTGAAGTCAATGAGAAACCAGTCCAACCAGTCCTGCATGGCTCTAATCAATCTTTTGCATTTTTCTTCTTTTACATAAGTCACTCTCAGTTCTCACCCCCTTCCACGGAAATGAAAGTGAAAGCTTTCAGACATTCTTTAGAAACCACCACTGACACTATTACCATCATCACTCATGCATTAATGAATTCTTTATAGAGAGATGTTAATGGTAGAAATCAGTACAAGCAGTATTTGTTAAAAAGCTCATAGTAGCACAGAGCAAAGCCGGCTGCTGACGGATCTTGTTGTCTGCAGAGTAATAGCATCATACATCACTGTGTGATGGGTTATTGGGGCTTCTGCCCTGCAGTTCCACAGATACGAGAGACTGATTCCACCTGCAGCTCGGGGTGACTGTAGCACCGAGCAGCTGGGGCCGCATTTCATGGAAACATGACTTTATTGTTTCCGTTGTATTTTTAGCCGTGGGGCTCTGAACACTTTTGTTCAGGGTTAAAACACGTCGATAATGTTGGATGGTCACAACATTTGTTTTAAGATGTTCAAGGTCCTCAGAGGATGAACCTCACTTTTCATTCAGTACCACCAACAGTCTACTACAGAGCTGAACTACAGATCGAGTTGTTGGTTCAACCTTGACTTGGAGTGCGACGATTTGACTACACCTGATGCCTCCTGAGAGTTATTAACATCCATAGACTGTATATAGAGATTGATGATGCTGTCCAGCTCCGTACTGGACATGCAGACTCAGAAAGAAGGAGATAAGCATATTTTAAACAAAAAGGTATCAGAGCACAGTTTGTCATTATCAAAACTTCCCCTTTGTTAAATGAACTGTTTCTGTGTTAAAGGTTGTTTAACTTTATTCAGCAGTCTTCTTGCTCTGGGTGTTTTAACCATTTACTCTCTTTCAGGTTCAGCTTAAAACTAATTCAAGTAATAAGTACTGTGTGGATTTAACACAGGCAACTGTCTGATAGTGAGTCTGACCTGTTGGACCCCGAACATGTAATGAAACAATCTTTAACTGAGAATATTGAAACCTGACTCAGCCCTGATGAACTCAACGCACCAGTTCAGGTTAAAGTCCAACTGAAGGACCATAAATCTCCCAGTAACAAGCACCATGATAGACTGCAGCCGATCGGCTGTTCACCTTTTAAACTTTATAGGTTCAATGTCACGTTACCAGGATCAGTGTAAAAAGTCTTTGTAGTTTATAGATTTAACTAAACATACTGCATAATAATCACAAAGCTTGAAAATGTTCTGTCTTCTTGGTGTAGTTTCTTTCCCCGGTAATATTATTTTTTTGTATTCGTGTAGATATGAACGAGTTCTGAATATTGTGATTTACTCCTCTTCCCATTTTTACATTCAATCCAATGTCCCCAGCTTTATCTGATATTGCTGTATTTATTATGTACAATGCAAAAAGGGGAAAGGTTTATAAAGCTCTAAACTTTAAGGAAACTAAAGTTTCAACTTCTGTCCACTTCTTTTATAAATAATAGTAGAAACATACACTGAATGTTTCCACATCATAATTATACATATACATTTAAATGCTCCGTGTAACATAGTGTTTTTCCTGTTTATCAACCACTAAAAGTAATGTCTGAATGATTTAAACAACTCAGGTCAGTTAAATGATTCACAAACTGTGCAGACAGACGGTGTTTGAAATCATGTGCTCTATATTTACCCTCAGTTTTATTTAAGGTCAATATAGAGTTCCCCCCAGTGAGGCCAGAAAGTGGTGCTCTTTCTGTCAATGACGATGCAACGATGATGATTCATAGTTTCCAAAATTTCTGTTCACTGCTCGCTGACTCTTTATTATGTGGAGTGTAGTGGACGAGCGAGTCATGGACGCTGTTTGATATTTTCTGAGAGGATACAAACGACAAAAAGTAAAAGAAAAACTGTTCAACTTTCCAAACAACATATTCATTTACCCTTCAGCTGGAAGCTTTTTACTCATGTGTGTCATATCTGTGACAATGAAATCAAGTGATAATCGATCAGAATCATCGATTCGATGTTGAAATCACTGATCGACCCTCCTGCTGTTTTTCCAGAGGAACTCTTCAGCATTAATGTTAATTATGAAATGGAGGCTGTGATTCAATTCCATCAAGCTTATGCAACGCTGTGACTTCCTGGGGTCAGGATCCACCTACACTGCAGCTATCTGACAACACAGCATTTAGACAACTACTTGAGGTGGAAACACATAAATCTCTCCATATATGCACTGACGAGGGTGACTGGATGCTGTATCCATGGCTACCTTCTCACGTAATCTGTATTATTTTTATCACAAAGAATTTTCTCTTTCCCTCCCGAGCCGCCTGCTAACATGTTGGTGATGTACACAGATTCTCAGTGAATGTGGAGGAACCGGGAGGAAACTCAGAGACGCAGAGAGAGGGTTTCATCATCATGTCTGTTTGGCAGCAGATATGAATGAAAAGATGCTTTCAGATACAAAATAAACCCTTGATGTTCCCCTGAAATCATCTGGAGAGGATTTATGTGAGAACGTAAATATCCAAGTCAGCTGCTCCGGACATTCTCCGGAACCTTTCAGAATCACAATCAGAATTATTTTTTATTGCCATGTATATTTGCACATACAGGAAATTGCCTTGGTGTGGTTGGTGCACTGTACAAACAACAATATACAAACAACAATTTAAGAAACAACAATATAAAAACAACAAAAATATTGAACAAAAATATATACAGTAAGAGAGTTTCGTGCGGTTCTAAGATGCATAGATTGGTGATAATGCCAATAATATAGAGTTATAAATGATGTGCGAGGGGGGGGGGGGTCAGCAGAGTCAGTGTGATACAGAGTCAGTGTGATGCAGGGGGCTTGTTTGTGAGCCCCACTGCCATGGGAAAAAAACTGTTCAGGTGACGCAAGGTTTTAGTCCTGATAGCCCGGAACCTTTTTCCGGACGGGAGTCTCTGGAACAGGTTGTGACCCCATAAGGAAAATGTCTGGAGACACAAAGAGGGATCAGACATGTTGATAACATTTGTGAAAGACGCCAATAAGAATACAAATATCTCATGATACAAGCCCTCCTGATTTCCTGTTTGGACTGTATTTCCCTTTGAGGAAACAGGAAGTGCCTCGTTCTCACCTGTCTGCTGCTCCTCAGCTATAAAAGCTTCTGGCTCTTGTGTTATTCTCTCTGTTCATTACATTTCACCATACTCATGCAAATGCAACACACACCTCAGATGTTACTGATTTAGTTTCATCTCCAGTAGAAAGTCCTGTGTTGTCCTCTCCTCTTTGTCCCTCCCTCGAACTGAGCAGTGACATTAGACCGACAGTGAGATTTGAGAGCCTCTCGTTGATAAGGGCTGATGCCGGTGTCGATGAGCTGTAAACAAAAAGGTGTGATTTGTGACGTCTGTGGTTTTGAACGCGTCTGACCCAGAGAATCTCCTGCTGCATTGTTCACATCACATTCGTTATGCAAACTAAGGGCGTTCCCTAAGGGCGCCACCTGCAAGACGCCTGGACAACTCCGGAGTTCAGGTCTGTGGACAGAAGTGATGCACACACACAGCTTGTGTTTACACTGTCCTCTGGAGCTCATTCTAGTCACTGCTCTGCAGGTGCATGTTCCAAGTGCAAGTGTTCTAAAGGGTGAGGCTGTCAATTCACTAACAATTTAATAACGTGTCCTTATGAAGCCGGACAATCGATCCTTTCATCAGGATCATGCTGAGGCTGCACCATAGACTGTTTCTCCACATCCTCACCAGCCCAAGATGGCAGCCCCCATGTCCTCTGATATGGGGGCTGCCATCTTGGGCTGGTGACGTCATTTGGAGCCTGGAGTCTGTATCAAACGTATCAACCCCGTGAGCCTCAGCTGTCAATCATAACCTTTCACTCTTTTTTTAATAGAGTCAAATAACTAATTAAGTGTGTAAGTTTTAATTTACAGTGTAATGTGCAGATTTATTTATGTTGTTTGATTTGTGTATGAGCTCCACATGTTTAAATAAGATTTAGATTAGATTTTGTTCTTTGATTCATTTTTCAGAATAGACTGACATCCCATCCAAAGACATTCACACTCCAGGCTCATATTTAAATGAATCACAATTCAGACATCGATGGACAACTCTGGTTACATCGAGCATTTTAATAATTTCAATGTGACCACAGTCAATTCATATATGTGCAGTTTGATCACAGTCTCGACCGACCCCACTAAGATGACTAAAATGAAATACAGCCTCTGACAGCCGGGGTGAAAGGTCAGGAGATAATCCATACGAGGCGATCTTGTTTCAGATTGAACATCGATCCGTGTCACCTGCTCAGAGAATCTCCCATCATCCCCGGTGCCACGGCTCCCGCAGTCAGCTGATGGATCCCCGTGCGGGCGGAGGGGTCCCCGCCCTGGGCAGCGGCAGTGAGGCTTCCCTCCTGGCCTTGAGCTCTGCTGGTGGTCCCTGACATGGAGTCCAACCCTGTCATTACTGCTGCCCAGGGGGGAGGGGCTGCTCCCTGATACCATTAACTTTTCATCAGCAGCCCGGGCTCTTAACTCAGAGGAGACGCTTCAACCGCCCGTCACATATATACAGCTACAGGAAGGACTATAAATACTCCCCCCCGTCTCTGCAGCATCATTTGCGCATCTTGGAAGAATCTGATGTATTCTGCAGTTTTACAGCGTCAGGGCATGAAAAAGTAATTGCTCAAAGGCCTTTAATCAGATTTAAGAGCAAAGTCCGTTGAAATGATCAAATCTTTCTGGTGTAACCGAGTTAAGCTACACACTCCGACTCGTGTTGGATAAATGATGTATGTGAGGCTGTGGCTATTTCTCTGCTTTACTGTATGGAACAGAGAATATGCACTGGTCATTAACACATATAGGATTCTGCTGAGTGTCGACTCACCGCCAGTATACTCGTGAATGTACAGATCAGTGCTGGTGTGTAGTTTGATAGATGTGTGTTTTGCACTTACTGATATGTGTCTTTGTGGTGTTGGACTCTGTTGGTCGGCTGTTGAGTGGCCGTCTCCATTAACCCTTGTGTTTGTCATTTCTGATGGTTTTCGTGAGAACCTTATATATATAAGGGGACTGTGTGATATTATAGTTTAAGGTGGTTCTATGTGCGCTAATTGATTCTGTGCAGATTTTATATTTAAGCGTCAAATAAAGCATTTTAAACTGATGAACTGGTAAAGTTCCACATCTATGACGACCTGACACAGACAGAAATACTCCTTGGCAGGAACAGTATCTACTGGTCATTCATACACTTGGCTCAGACATTAGGAAACATTTACATGTTATTTCAGCACAATGGCTCACTGGCTTGTTTGTGGAGAGCACTGGTCCATGTTAAGTTACCAATTTAACACTGGAAAATTAATTAATGTGTTTGGAATGTGGATTAAAAATTGTAATCTGGTGTTTAATTTAGTGCTTATGGGCTCTATGCCCTGCATGTGTGTCTGCTCTGTTCCCTCTAGTGCTGCTTCAGTCTGATCTCAATCAATCGACTCTTGAAACTCGAGCATGTCCAGAGGAATGTGGCGATGCGACCCTCCCAGACTTCAGCAGGTGGGCAGATGGAACAGCCCTCCACAGCGAGAGGTAAGCCACCCGCCCCCTGGAGGAACGCCTTGGAAGCCTCAACCCATGTGTTGAGTTTGAGAGATTGGAAGACATCCAACATTTAATGTCATAGAGGCAGGTGACAAGTGTGTGTGTGTGTGTGTGGGGGGGGGGGGGGAGTTGGGTGGAGGGTTTGATGCTGATATATAGCTAGGTGTCGTCAGAGTTACAGTGGAAATTGAGTCCATGGTGACAGGTTATCTTACCGAGTGGTAGCATGTATCTAGAAAAGAGGAGGGGGCCGAGCACAGAGCCCTGAGGAACACCATGGTCGTAGATTCTGATTTAGACAAACTGTCTCCTGTCTTAGAGGTGAGACTGGAACCAAGCAGGAGCTGTACCGGTGATGCTGAGGTGGTCAGACAGGCGGTTAATGAGGACGGTGGGGGAAGGCTGCAGATCGGTGAGGCAGTTTGATCTCTGTCGTCTCTCCTCGACACATTCGCTTTGTCCCATTCTCCAGTTTATGTAAATAAAACCCGTCGTTCACATTCATTGTTTCTTTACTCCGACATGCAGTTGAAACACGTCTCAACAGTCACAACAGCAGCGTGTTCAAATGTAGGAATCACTGATATGAGAGCGAAGCTGAACCCCTCAGGCTTTTGTCTAATGAAGTGGCAAAGTTACACAACAACTACAGATGCTAGCACTCAGTCAAACCAGCTCCAGAGGAGATACATGCACACGCTAAGTTTACACTATATTTAGCTAAGATCAGTTCTATTATTAATGTTCACCTCACTAAGACGAATTAAACAAAAACTGAGCATTAAAACATTAGCGACTTGTGACTTACACATTTGGAGCCAGAGTCATTAGTGATTAGCCGTGGCGGCGAGTTCCTGCCGATACACGTGCTCTGCTAATCACAAGTCAGCCTCAGCTGTCAATCATCCCATTTGATCCCTTTGTTATAGCAACAACTCAGAAAAAACAAATTCAAACCAAATGTACTTGAAATACAAGAAGTAAACGTTGATGATGAGAGAAACATGTCTTCACACTCAAGCTCCTTGTCTTTAAAACCATCAAGTATCACTGCAGAGCTGCCAAGAGGCTAAAGCAGAAACTGTCCTTCATATAATATAATTGATTTATATTTGAATACATTATATATTCCTTGGGTTCGTGTCTTGAAAAATGCTGATTTGATATTGTCGTACTTCTCAGCAGCAAGCAGACCCGAGGTCTCCGGGAGGAAAGTCCGCATTTACACATCTGAAATGAGAAAAGAATCTCATCATTCATTCTGCAGCATATGATGAACATTGGTCCAACGCTGCCTGATGGAGCTTCGTGTTCATCTGTCTTCGGTGTTGACGTGTTTGTGGCTTTCAACCTCCTGATCCTCCGCAGCGAGGCAGCAACACGTCAACACATCCAGCCTGTTCTCCGATTCTCCACCAGGAGAAGTGTGAAATGGCAGGTTGTGATTGTGTGCGCGTGTGTTTGTGTATGTGTGTGTGTGTCTGTGTGTGTGTGTGTGTGTCTGTGTGTGTGGGGGCGGGCTCTGGCCTTTTCCCCTCCTCTCCCACGTCCTCCAGCTCTACCACAGCATTAGCATGCAAACAGCAGCTGCAGCGCTGCACCCCATCGCTCACTTCAAACAGCAGCACAACCTCAGCTCCCACACACAAACACACACACACACACACACGCATACACACAGCTTGCAGCATCACACTCTGACCATGTAGTACAGTTCATATATCACAACATTAGAAGAAATAGCACTTTGTACATGTCTATGAGATGTATACATTTGACATTCAACCCACGCAGTAAGTGACACACACACACACACACACACACACACACACGAACACACACACACACACACACAAACTGATCCACTGCAGAACCAGTTCAGGATTCTTTCTCGTTTCTTCACTTTTCTTCCCAGTACAGACGGTTTCAGTCTGAGCGTTTCACTGGATTATAACTGAAGCATGAGGCGGTTCCAGCATAGCAACACAACCCAGTGTCTCTACAGCACCACAGCCTCCACCAGGGCCGACCTGCCCATCCTCACTAACTCTCACTACACACTGGGGCTACACGGGGACCTGAAGAAAAATGAATTATTCACCGGTACATAGCCGAGTGTTTCCAGGAAGTATCCCCAGCCTTGTAAGACTGAAACCACAGTTATCCAGCCGTGTCAATGAAAACATTAAAACAAGTACCTACATGTGAGGAGGGTTTTTTAATCCTCCAGCCAGCACAGGTCCAGTTTGAGAACGTGCTCCTGATCCACCCCTGCAAAGCTCAACATGGATCAAACAAACCAACATGTCCACTCCACATATTCGTGTGAGAACATGTCCAGTGAGTGAGTGAACAGGCTGAAGACATATCAAACACATAGACACATACAAATATGTCAGGATGAAGAAGAGGTGTCCTACGTGTAGAAGATACAGAGGAAGATGTCAACTTGGAAAGACCTTTCTGCTGCTCTACCTGGGTGCCTACCCCCCCCCAACCCCAGCTGGTTGTGTAGACATTTCCCTGTTGTTGTGAACGTGTCTGACCCGAACATCATCCTGCTGCGTTCTTCAAATGTGAAATGAAAATGTCCAGACCCAATTTGCTGGACATTGTTCAGAGATCATGTCTTAAAAATGAAATTTTCCAACCAATGTTATTTTGTGGTTATGGACGATGCTTCACCACTTCCTCCCACTATCCACCAGTTGAAGCTAAAATATCAAACGTTACCATCTTGCACATGTGGAGATAGAGTCTGTGCAGTAGTGATCAGGGGATGGAACTGTCAATCAGGACTTTTCATCCCATTTTGATCAAATATAACAATAAAAACCAAATTGACTAAAAACACTTGAACAAACATCAGTGTCAAATGACAGAAACCAAATAATTGATCATGTATTAGATGTGTACCATCCACTCATACGGGGGAGGCGGGGTTTATGAGCGATACTGTAGCCAGCCACTAGGGGGCGACTATGACGCTTTGGGAGCAGACACGTCGTCCATCTTTGTGTACAGTCCATGGAGTAAACATTTAACCAGATTAGCTGAGCCGTCCCCCTGACCCTCTTCTTCAATGTCACAGCACTACAGTGAGCGCCGCCATGCTAACAGGATGAGCTGCAGTGATAATGGACCCGTGCAGCATGGAGCATCCTGCAGTTTCTAAGATAACCGTGTCTAATCCATGGACTTGAGAGAGACCTCAGGACCGACCTCTGCTTCCACACAGACGCTTGTTTGTAATTACAGAGACACAACATTCAGGGCGTCGGTAGGAACGACAACACGGCACAATCATCACGATGATGAGTCTCTATATGTGTTTGCGTGTCTTTATGTCTCAGTGAGTGTGAGTGCGTGTTCCTTTATTGCATTATGACCACATCAGTGTAATTGCTCAGTGATAATCTTTCAGTTGACTTCCCTCTCTGATGTCCCAGAAACAAACAGCCTGTTCTTCTCCACTGGTTCTTCATCGACGATCCAGAGCAGGAGAGGATCTTTCATTTCCACAGAGAAGGTCACAATCACAGGATTGAGATAAACCTACTAATCTGATGTCAACCAAATTTGGAGGGCTGGGTGCTGGACCTTAGAAGAACACTTAATTTGTTTTCTGAAATCGGGTCAGGAGGCCGCCAACTAAGTAGAGAGTCCCGGTCGATCCCTCTCCCTGGCCACACGGTTCAGTTCTCCCATGAGGATCCTGAGGCGTCCCAGGCCAGATGGGATATTTAGTCCCTCCAGTGAGTACTGGGTCCGCCCCGGGGGTCTCCTTCCTGCCCTGTGAACCTCCAATGGAAGGCGCCCAGGAGGCATCGTGACTAGATGCCTGAACCACCTCCGGCCCACTTGACATGAAGGAGCACGAGATACTGAAACTCCTTCAGTGTTTTATCTCCTGAATGCTTCGGTGAACAGTGAAGATGCGTTCAGTTACACAAACACTGAGGGTTCACCTGGACACGACACAGAAAATATACAAATCAGGTAACGACACAAAGATAACTGACTTTCTTATGAGCACACATGCATGTTTGCTTGTGTGTGTGTGTGTGTGTGTGTGTGTCGGGGGGGGGGTTGTTGGGGGGGGTTCTGGGAGTGACTTGATGTGAACGTTAGCACTTGTAGCAAATTGTACTAACTTGATTCTTGTTGTTGTGAGTTTCTACCCTCATGGTTGAAACTTGTAAGTCGCTTTGGATAAAAACGTCAGCGAAATTATATTTTATGTAATAATTTTGATCTAACACAAAAACACAACTTTTAACTCTTCACTTTAGTACAGCTTAACTGTGTTGCCCCGAGCACAACAAAAACCTGCAACCACACATCTCAAAATCACAAACCACAGTTCTTGTTTCATAAAAACAAGAACACTTTGAAAAACAGAAACTGGACAAATATAAAATTGTACTATCTGCACATATTTATACATGCGATGTGTATGTAGACATGCAAAATACTGTAAGTTGAACATCTACCATGCAGTCAGATTACAAAAGCAGCAGATACCAAACAAATCTTTTTCTCTTTCCGTCCTTACTTTATTCACACACACACACACCCGCACACTCCAGATACACTGTGTGTGTGTGTGTGTGTGTTTGTCAGATGTGACTGTGCCACCTAAATCATGTAGGCGCTGCTGCAGAGTGTCAGATATTGACGCCATGGCAACAACACAAAGCCGTGTGGTTACATAAAGATGATCAGAGATTCAGAGCTTCATAGATTCATAGATTCAGAGATTCAGAGATTTAGAGATTCAGAGTCAAAAGACAAACTGATCAAAAACACACGAAGACTCACCTGTGGAGCTGCTGCCCCCAAATCATCTCATCACATCTGATAAGTCTGAGCTGAAAGTTGCCTCCCATCATGACCACAGAATCAAACTAGACCCTGGTTTGGTTTGTTTGCAGCGTGAAAACACTTTTCACTTTTCAGACCAGTTGCAGGAAGTTGAGTCAGCAATAAACAAGTAGAAAGAAAAGAGGAAGCAGCTGCCAGATTGCTGCAGTTTTCATACTAGTTAAACCATATGATGATATTGTGGCAACGTGATCAATTAAATGAATTGGTTCCTTTATTGTATCTAAAAAAAACAATCAGTGTCGGTACAGACAAACGCAGCCAGCGGAGGTGACGACAACAGGACGTATGTTTGTTAAACTAAATTCTATAACGTGCTCTCTAAACTACAATGTGAAACCAAAACCAACCAGATCAAATGGAAACAAGGTGTGAAAACGCCCTCAGCCTCCATTCACAGCAGAATTCATATCACATCATCTAGAATTAATTTTAACTTGATCACATTTACACAGGTGTTCACATTGAGTCCTACTGAGATCTGATCTGTTCAGCTCGAGTTTGTGGAGATCTGAGAAACAGCAAAGAAGAACAAAAGGATAGAAGAAGAATAGAAGAAGAATAGAAGCCGCTGGAGTCCATCAGTGAAGCTGCGTCATTGTGTTGAATTGTTGTGTGATCGGTGTCGTCTTCGCTCCGTCCACGTGTGACTCACTTGATGTAGAATGATGAAGTCGCCCCCCCCCGACGCTCCACTGGTTTCTGTTTTTCGACCCAATTGCTCACAATCACCCAAAATCCCGTCTTTGTTCAGCAGAGTGTGTCGGCCTCTCATTCACAGATTAAATGTGGCCCGTCAGTGTAATGAGCCATAGACATAAACAGCGATGGGACTTAATCACCACTGAAAATTAAATTACATGTTGGGAAACAGCCAGAAATCGGACCTGACGTGACTCAGTGTGTTGTGCAGTTTCCGGGCCGCTCACTGTAAAAATCTATTCAACTGATTACATCATCAATTCAACCTCCAAAATAACACAAAGAGTTCAGCTGGAGCTTCTCCAGCTTCTTCACTTGGTCTCAGGAACGTGAAGGACTCGCTGCTGCTACAGCTTCTAACTACAACTTTATTATAATGTGACAGTGAGGATTTCTCTATGAACATCTATATTCTGACTATTGACCTTGTTCTGAATAGGACTTTCCTCTGACTATGATATGTACAATAGTAGCAAATAGAAACTCCATTCATATTCCTGATGTACAGAACATGAAGTTCTTCTAAACTCAAACCCAGGACACGTGTGGTCGAGCAGTTCACTGTCATAGTTGGATCAATGGTCATTTGGAGTTTGACCTCATTCAGGTTAAGGTAACACTGTTTACATGACAGTGTCGTATTCAGACAAATATCTCAATCTGGTTTATATCCGTCTGTATATGATTATATTAGAAGATTGTGTTGATTGAGCAAATAATTCCTCATCAATGTGATGTCATATGATAAACTGTGATCACTTCTGCACATCATGACATCACCATGAAGTCAGGAAATGATGTCATATACTGAATTAATGCAGCAACCTTTGAAACTATTAAGATTAGAGACATGATGACTTAATTATGATTATGGCTCATTACAAATAAAGCATAAAGTACAGTCGCTTTAAATTCAATCAAGCTGCACCAAACTTTACAAACTCTTAGAAATCAGTTCTCTCAATATGTCAGATTTTGTTTTTATCAAGTTCCATGAACTGTTCTTTGGAAAATGTCTCCCCCCCCCCCCCCCCACCCCTCTATTCTAATCAGCACAGTGTTAACAACAATCAATCAGATTTTTGCCATGATCTCAATCAGCCAATTATGTTGTTGCCGTCCAGTTGTAATACTGTTCTCTCTGTCACTGTCAGTTGTCGTGTCAGTGATTCGCTGCGACCCCCCCCCCCCCCCCCGGTCACCTCCAGCCTCCAGTGGCCTGGTCAGAGTCCACTGGTCTCAGATCCTCAACATCCTCTGATCCCATCAACCAATCAGCCATCAGCTGACATCCTGCTGTGTTCCCTCTTCTAAGACATAAAAGAGTTTTTTTTATAGTTTTTAACAAACTGTAAATTCTGCATTTCCACTGGAACACTTGAATGTGAGTCCTGTTTACCAGAGGATCCATTCAAACACGCTCACCTACTTCCAGGGAAGCGCTCATGAATAAATATATTACACTTTGCAAACAGCCCAACTCTTGTTGCTGTGTACAGACCCTGGGAGCTGGCCTGATTAGGCTGTTTGAGTGTTTACGAGCTACATTTTGCCCAGAAGTCTCTGCAGCCACTCGCTTCTTCAGCGTCTCAGGAGTCCACGGCCGTCCGGATGGTGATGATGCTGCTTCGTGCCCCGGAGCTGGAACCGACGCCTCCTGTTCTCCAGCAGAGTTCTCTGCTGCCGAACGAGGATTCATCAAGGCTCTGCTCGCAAGAGGAAACTTTGAAAAAAAAATTATTCATCAGTTTTTCCACTGGGATTCAGCTCCAGCTGTAAAACATATGCACATGAATAAAAGTGTCCTCCGATCATCACACGTTTGTTTTCTCTTTCTCAATTGATGCTCTTTCACATTAGAAGAGGAAAGTGATAGTCGGTCGTTGGTGCATTTAAACTATGCAGGAGTTTTTGTTTTTTAAATAAAACTGTCGTCATGACCCGTAAGTTTTGAGTCAAGATAAAAGACTCGGTTTACAGCCTTTACATTTACATTAACTTTATCTGAAAAGCTTCAAACTGAGGAACAAGACGTATCTTTGGTGCAGTGGACGACTTTGAAATACCCAGAGCTGCGTCTGTTCACAGAGACAAAGTGTGGCAGCACCATATGTTCCACAAGTCGAGGTGTTAGAAGAGGAGCTGCTCTCCGAGGAGATGAATCCAAAGAGCTTCTTGAAGAGGCAGATTTTAAATCTTTTCTTTCCTCTTAAAAATAAAGGCCAAGGTAGATTCGAGTCATCTGAACAATAATCGTCACTGATGTTACAGGGGACACGTCAAAGTCGACAAGTCAGTCTAAAGTTCCTGAAGCTGTTTTCAAGCTGAACTCCTGACAGTTTCCTGAAATTATCCAGAAGTCCTGCATGTGAGAAGAACACAGATATCAGAATCAGATCCTCCCATTTCCCACAGAATGTTCAGAAAATGGAAGTGAGCCAATGTGAGAATAAAGATAGATTGTTCACAGTGTGCAACTTGAGCGTTTCTAACACATGACAGAAGCAAAACAGAAAAAAAGAATACAAACACCAAACATCTTTTGCCGATGAAGGCCTCCTGCTGGGATCTTTAAATGTGAAAGGCAAAGTCTGGAAAATGTCAATTTCCCGGAGATCATGTGTGAAAACAGTTTAAAATGTGTGAGATCTTAAATCACTTAAATCTCTAACTCGAGCCGAAACACCTGTCAAGGCTGAGACAAGCCCCAGTTTACAGGTTTGAGTCAAAACACAGCAGTACCAGCACATCAGGAAGTAACGTCTCAGAACTGTGGTGTCCTGTCTGAATGCTGTAAATGACATTTTGATCATTAATCCGATTCTGCTGATCCTCCAACAGAACGCTTTATTTTCTGTCTTCCCGTGGAAACAGTGAGAGAAAAGAGTTGAACTCAACAAACACAGAAAGTACCCAGGGTTCACTGCTGACTCTGTGACCTTTGTTGACCTTTGGTGAACATGTTGTTGAGTGTGATGAAGCGGCTCGATCGATAACGCCCACGGACCCACACGCAGCCTGAGGTGAGGTTTACTGAGCGCACATCTGCAGGAAGTATCTCTCTCTTTGTGTGTGTGTGTGTGTGTGTGTGTGTGTCATTCACTTTCCATTGTGCAGGGGCTCATTCACACAAACGTCTACTCCAGCCTGTGAGTCAGGTGAAGCAACAACACAACAATATCAGTCTGAAGTCTCACCAGTGCCCCCTACAGGCAGCAGAGCCCATTACAGCAGCATTATGAATGTGCACAGATGATTATCACAGGGTCCTGAGCACAGACTGAAAATAAAGATGGACGACATGACTGCTCCCAAACACTGAAGCCAAAGCGTTTTTTAATCGCCACCTGCTGGCTGGCTGCGGTACAGCTCATACATCATGCCTCCTCCATGACAGCAGGTGGGACAGGGAACAAGCTTTGGACTGAAGAATGTATTACTGCATAAAGTGATAAAAACCAATTTCATAGAGATAAAGAGTCGTATAAAAAGAGGAACACAACAAGCTGCAGCAGTTGTTTTGTCATTGAGTTTTGACGATTCAGCGTCAGCTACGAGTCGGGGCCGCGAGCCGCGTCCTCACACGTACAGAGGCGCAGCGGAGGTGTGGACATGTTGCACACCGGACAGCCTTCGACCTCTATCAGGCTCCACAGGCCTGAGCCCGGCGCTGACACACCACCAGGAGCCGACTCAGCATCTTCTTACACTCGGCGACTCACGACCTGGACTCCAGCTCCCGTGCCCGGGTCAGTCGGGGGCAGCTGCTCCACATCCTGCCACATGTGCCTGGTAACACAACTGGTGAACCTCTGTGCCACAACAAATCACGATCACGATCACGGCCTGCGACACAGAGCTGTGGGTTCCTGCTCCTCATCGTTCTCACATTAAACAAACGGATTCGCTTCAAAATCACCAAATATTGGAAGATAAATCAGTTAATAATTTTTTCTCCTAAAAAACCCATTACATCCATGCTAATGACTGTCTGTCTCAGACCGAGATATAATATTCATAGTTCTACTTCCACCCTCAATTCTAAGACAAGCACCATTAAACTTCAAGAGTTGGTTTAATTTTAATTAAATATCATTAAATACTGTCATGGCCTGATTTCAGGAGAACCCCGATTAAAAGACGACGTCTTCTCCTTCATCTGGTTTTGAGGATATGAAACATTTTTAACTTCTGTTTGGAAAGTTTCCCTGAGATACAGTCTGCTTGTAGTGAAGTTAAACTATTGGTCAACAAAATTACACTTATGACTTATTGATGCAAATAAACTTTTGAGGAGAACCTCGGCTACTTTCCTTTTGAAGGAAGTGTTGCTCAGTAGGCACAAATCACCACAGCTGCTTTCAGACGTGACCTCCGGGTAAAATCAGGAGAATTGAGTTTACCAGAGTTTATTTTCACATGTGCAATACTTCAATGTAAAAAAAACATGTTGAACGACCATCTTGAAATGTAGATTGTGATGTTTACATCCGTCCTCTCTCCTCCCGTCTCTCCACCGTGAGCACAATGCATGATGGTATATATCGCACGGTGAGGGATCATTGGTTTTGCATTACATTTGGACACCGCTACAAAATGGCGAACTCACCACATAGTGGACGATCTGGAGATTAGTGAGTGATTTCAGCCGCAGACTCATTAACAGACAAATAGCTGTCAGTGAATGTAAGTTACTGACATTGAGCCACGGGGCGAAACCACTGAGCTCTGAGTGAAACACCAGAGAAGAAGCTGCAGAGTGAGCCGCTCTAATCACTCAGCTCACTAATGAGCAGTAATTGACTGCAGCTTCTGAGACTGTGTTTGAAAAGAAAACAGTCGGACTGAGGATCACAGGCGAGAACAGATCGTCATCACTCTGTTGTTTGTTGTGTTCAACACTCACACAACACGCAGGGACCTTGTTGCAGTCAAATAAATATGGTTGCACATGTTTCTCTCCATGGTTCACGGATCTGATTTTCAGATACATGACCCCTGATTAGGTTTAAGTGAGAAGAAACACTCGGTTGTGACGACGCATATTTACTAATGTCTTTATATTTACAGTAAAATGTTCAGCTGTGGGATTTTGACTGATTCAAAATGACAAAAGGTAGAAATTTCTCAAAGACTAAAGCTAAACTGTCTCAATCGCCCCCTAGTGGCTGGCTGCAGTACAAGACCCCACCTTCTCCATGTAAGTGGACGGGACCTGGACCAAACTAAAACGCCCAAAGCACACATCAAATAAAAAGAATTCCCAAATGATTTCTGTCAAAGTTTGGTTATAATTAGTTATTTGATGCGATATAAAAAACAATTGAGACAGCTGAGGCTAGTTCAAGATCTGTGCTGTGTGTGTATCAGTGGGACCTGGATGCTGCAGCTCCACATTTCGATCCCTGCTCCTCAGACTCTGGCTCCAAGTGACGGGACGCATCTTGATTAACAGTCTATTGTGGGAGGTACACAAGTGGAAACAAGGTTTTTGTCTCTGGCTGTTTGTTCCTGTGATTTATCACATAGTCACTTAAAACTGGTTTTCTTCTTTGAGCTTATAACCCAGCGGAAAAAAACACACGGAATCCAACATTAATACACACAAACTGGACATCGCACATCAATTACCACACTGACAATTAACAACTCTGAGAAGTGTGTGTAGTCAATGGTCCTGACACTCACACTCACACACACACACGCGCACACACACACATAGTGGTATATTTTGTATTCTGCAACACGCTCGGGTAGCACCCCCTCCCCATCTCCCCATCACTGGGTCGACAGTCCCATTGGAAATCCATGCAGCCGAAGCCTCTTCCCTCACGGCTGCCTGCTTATTGATTAGCTGTCAGGGAGAGAGAGAGAGAGAGAGAGGAGGACAAGGGAGGAGGACTGGGCGAGAGACAGAGAGAGACAATGAGAGACAATGAGAGAGAGAGGGAGAGAGAGAGCGAGAGAGCTGACGGGACGAGGCAGAAGGCAGAATGAGAATGAGGAAGACGAGGAAGACTTCTACAAAGACTGAGAGTAAAAGCAGGAGACGCAGTGAATGATAAGAAGACATGACATGGAGAAGGAGGGATGAAGTCGACGGAGAGAACCTGAACATGAACCTGGAACGTTCTTCTCCTTTTTTAATAGTCAGGTTTCCAGTTAGAGAATGTAGATCGGTCCCAGTTTCCATCCACTGGTGAGATGAACAGTCATTGGTGCTGATTCTTGAGCCGTGTTTCATTTAACCATGACGTAAACCTGAGATTTATATTTGTCCACACAGATCTGAGGTCAGATTCATTTGTGATATTATTCATGTTGAATTCATTAAACCTCAGCAAGTGTGGAACTGGAGTTCACTGCACGAGGATGGATGGAGGGATGAAGGGATGGATTGATGAATAAATAAAGGGATCAAAAGATTGTTGGCTAAATAGAGAGTGGATGAACTAATGGACGGATGGACGGATGGAAACTGATGAATGGATGGAATGGAATGGAAGTGATGGATAGATGGATGGATAAACAGATGAACGGATGAACAGAATAACAGATGGATGAATTGGTGGATGGATGATAAAAGGATGGACAGATAGATGTGTGGATATATGAATGGATTGGTTGACCGGTGAAAAGAGGATGAATGAATAAATGGATGGATGGATGGATGGATGGATAGATTGATGAATAGATGAATGAATGGTTGGATGGATGGATATATGGGTAGATGGATAGATGGAAGGATGAATAGGTGATAAATGGATGAATGAATGAATGAATGAATAAATGGATGGATGGATGGGTATTTGGATGGATAGATGGACAGGTGGATGAATGAATGAATGAATGGATGGAAATTTGGATGGATAGATGGATGAATGAATAAATGGATGGATGGATGGATAGATGGATAGATGGATAGATGGATAGATGGATAAATGAATGAATGAATAAATGGTTGGATGAATGGATGGATGGATATTTGGATGGGTAGGTGGATAGATGGATGAATGAATGAATGGATGGACCGATGGATAGATGGATAGATGGATAGATAGGTGGATAGATGGATGAATGAATGAATGGATGGATGAATAGATGTATGTATGTATGGATGGATTGATATTTGGATGGATAGGTGGATAGATGGATGAATGAATGAATGGATGGACCGATGGAGGAACCAGTTGAGTGGTGTAGAATATTCTAAAAACCTTCAGGTATCTTCTTCTTCACGTCCCGTCACCTGATGCAGGTTTTTGTTTCCGTTCAGGTTCGTCTCAGTTTCTGTCGGAGTGAAGAACCTGAACACTCGCCTGAGGAGAGAGAGAGCGACAGAGCAGAGCGGCTCGGAGACGCAGGATGAAGAGAGACTGTAAATGTCAAATGTTAATGAGATTAGAAAAGGCAGAGGGAAAGTTGAAAAGAGGAGGTGAAGCAGCCGAACGTGGGGGAACTGCTTCCCTCTGATGTGTCCCAACTATCATATCTGAGCTTTAATGATTCTCTCTGGATGAAGGAAAAGAGACTAAAGAGAGATCAAGGCCGCTGAGGGGGTGAGGAGGGAGGAGAGGAGAGGAGAGAAGGAGGGTGGGAAGAAGGAAAAAGATATAAAACAGCATAAAGAAAAGACACGAGTGCCCTTCCAGACATCCTCCTTCTGTACGCCGTCATTTCTCTCATCTCGAACGTATTCGATTTTAAATTTGAATGTGAAACTCTTCACACTTCACTTCACATCGTCCCGAGACACCAAGTTGCATCAGAAAAGAGACTGGCTGCTAATGAGGCTGAAATTAAATCTTAGTGTCAGGTCTTTACTTGATAAATAGACAAAAGAGGCCAAATTAAAGTGTGAAGCACAATTTCCCAGCAGATAAACTGTTTAAATTCAACATAAATACAATAAATTCTTCACTTATATGGAAAGAAACACAGCTTTACTTCAAATTTTCCAGATTTAAATCAAATGTCAAATGTTATTCGAAAGCTTAATTTGGTCTTTACAAATTTAGTAAAATATATTTTCTCAGATAAGCTCCTATAAATGAAATTTCATAATAAAAGCTTTGTACATTCTTTATTTTATTTTTGACAGATTCAGTGAGTTTCATTGATCTTTAATAAAGGATCTGAACTAAACCCAAATACACTTTAATTTAACTTTTGATTGTTATAGTTGTAAAGAGTTCTAAATCAAAATACAGTTAATAATGATAATGATATTAATAGCTCGTGGTCTCAGTGGGTGGGCGGGCCCGCGGTTTGACTGACAGCAGCGTAAAGTTAGCCGGTGGGAATATGCTGTGTGAGAGAGGATTCATTAGAACTCTCCAAGGGACACAGTCATTTATAATTAAATGCTGAGGCTGTTAAATAATAAATGACCAGCGATGAATGTTTTTCAGGTGACAGAGACAAAATGCAGGGAGAGAGAGAGAGAGAGAGGAGGCTGTGGGCGAGAGAAAGTGTGAAGAATAAAACCTTCAAGAAAACTAATCGCACATGAAAAACCCCCAGAAGAAGAGTTAGAGGTTGTTGTTTCACTGTCAACACTTTATCTCTTCGCCTTGACAGAAGAAGTCGTGTTCCTCGTTTTTACGCCTTTTATCCGAGAATTCAAAAATGTGACAAAATACCTTGTTGACGTTCATCTTCCTGCCTTTTTCTTAAACATCACAACATGTGTGATTCAAATATAAATATGGACGACACGACAGACCATGAAAGGTAAAGCCAAAGCATCTTGATCGCCCCCTGGTGGCCCCACATTGCCTCCTCCGTGTTAGTGGATGGTGGGATTGGCTCCAGCTTCCCATGTGACGCGTTAAGGATCAGTGGCATGAAGGCTGGAGGGATCAGATATAACAATTAGGTAAAAACACATTTTCTTAGAGGGTATGATTTCCTCATTTCCCTGCACAGAATCATCAAATAAAACAAGATGATGTTCAACAGAACAATAGCCGACTAATGTTTGATGTTCGACATTAAGTTAAAAAACCTTCACAAGTGATTTCCGCTGTTTAATTTGCTGAAAGCCTCGTTTCTGAGGCCGCGAGCTGAAGAGGAAGTCATTACCTTCACGTCTAAATTGACCCTAGTGAGACGGATGAGCCGAGGATCTTCTTTACAGCCGCCAGGGGAGGAGCGCTACGGAGCAGATGCAAGGTCACCGGCTAAATTGGTAACGCTCCGGTAGCCCTGATGATATCGGCGCCTGTCAGAAACCACAGCGGAGCCATAACGCAAACACAGCGTAAATCCGAGGTAGTGTTCGTGTACGGACTGATGAGGTCTGATAAAACATGTCGGAGGAAACAAGGAGGCCGAGCTCCGGGAGAAATATTTACTGTGCATGTCTTGGAAATGTGCTAGTATGTAGCATGTGTGTGTCTTTGTGTGCGTGTATGTGTGTCTTTGTGTGTCTTTATGTGTGTGTGTGTGTGACTCCCTCTGCGCTCATTGACTGTTGCCTGCGATGAAATGCTGACTGGCAGCCATAACTCCTCCAGCAGCAGCAGCAGGGCACATTTCATCCGTCCCTCCCCCCTCACGTCACCTCTCTCCGGTCCCATTTCTCTCTCTCCCCCTCTCTCCATCACCCCCCCCCCCCCCCCTCCTCTCTCTTTCCTCTTAAGACAAATGTCTCTCTACATGAGGAGGTTTCCTGTGGACCTGGACAATGTGCACACACGAGTGTTGATTAAAATGATCCATTCGGGGAAGCAGGTGGATTTTAATTATTGAATTGTGTTCAAACCTCGACTCGACTTCCATCAAACAAACATCAGCACAATATTCCATCTGGACAGGTTAGAACAGCCCTGCAGTTTTGATTAAGACGAGAAAGAAGTGATGAAATTATCAAATCCTAAGAAAAGCCAAAATTTGTGACCTTACACGTTCTGAAATGACCTGTCTTCACTGAGTCATTAACTGTTGGGTCCAGAGAAATTGGGTCCCGATGTTTGACACATGAAGAAGAAGCAGGAGATCTTCCGGCTCGGACCCGTTCACAACAACAGGAGAATGACGGTAACATTCACGTGAGGAGCTGAGGCAGGAAATTACATTTTCATTCCACTGCAGAAATCTCATGTTTATTTACATCACATTGATATCAGCATCAGTTTTGCCTCCTTTCACCTCCTGAGAATCTTTCAGGACATTTTCCTGCTGGATTCTCACAGCTTCTCACTCTGACGTCTTAACAGGAGGTTGGTAGGAGACATCCAAGAAGAAATGTCTTTGACCTTTAACCTCAAACTTAAAAGAAAATACCCCGACCTCAGGACATGATGAGACCATTTGTTGCTTCATACACCAAATTGCACTAAACACTCTGTTGTTGACTGCAGAGGGGATCCCTGCCTCTGTGTGTGTGTGGGTCTGTGTGTGTGTGTGTGTGTGTGATTGTGGCTGGTGGGGGGTGCTGGGCTAAAAAGTGACTGCAGCACTTTGCCAAAGCTACTGCCGCAATGGACACATAAATAAGTACTGCACCAGTCTGTTGGTGGCACACGCACAAACACGCACACGCACACACACACACACACACACACACACACACACACACACACACACACACACACACACACACAGTCCTGTGTAAGAGCACACGGCCATGCAATCAGGGCTGCTGCATGTGTCAGGGCTCAGCTCCTGTAATCCACATTGATTCACGGTGCAGAGAGGAAACAGCTCCCAGGAGAGAGACGACTCGTGTGTTGTGTCCATCAGCTGCTGTTTGTGTTTGTGAGTCTGCGTTTGTACTCAGTGTCGCTCTCCGACGGCGTCTTCGATTCTGAGAGTGTGTTTTGGGTCTGAACGTGTGATCAGGTAGATGTGTGGAGGATTGTGTCTTTACATGGGGAGCATCAGTTTGTGTAGGCAGGGTCCAAACTCATCATGTGTTTTCTTCCATTTTCCCATTGGGTTCACTGGTTTGACTTGTGTTGTAACCAGTGGTGTAGTCAAGTCTTCTTAGATCTTAAACAATTAATATCACCAAATATGTACCAAATTATAAGAAATGCAGAAAAAGTAATTGCACAAAAACATAACGCGGTTTTAATTTTATCATAACATTTGCATATCTCCTTCTCATCTAGGGGCATTGGAATGTTGGATCGATGGATGAATGGATGGATGGGTGGTAAACGGATGGATAGCCGGAGGGATGGGTGGATGAATGCAAGGATGGAAAGATGGATGGCTGAGTAGATACTGGACGAGTGGACGACATTGAGATGGATAATGGACATTGATCGTCAATGGAAGTGAGCTGCATAAGAAAATGAGTATATATATGTATATATATATGTATGATGGATGGATGAAAACGGCTGGAAGTACTCTAGATGGAGGAGATATATATATCTATATATACATGGATATATATATATATCTTTACATACATAGATATGGATGTATACACCATATATAAAGTAATAAATAAAGGATGGATGATGAATAATGGATAGATGGATGTATGGATAGATGGAAAGATGGATAGATAGATAGATGGAAAGATAGATAGATAGATAGATAGATAGATAGATAGATAGATAGATAGATAGATAGATAGATAGATAGATGGATGGATAGACAGATGGATAGACAGATAGATAGATAGATAGAAAGATAGATGGATAGACAGATGATAGACAGATAGATAGATAGATAGATAGATAGATAGATAGATAGATAGATAGATAGATAGATAGATGGATGGATAGACAGATGGATAGACAGATAGATAGATAGATAGATAGATAGATAGATAGATAGATAGATAGATAGATAGATAGATAGATAGATAGAAGGATGAATTATAATTGATACAGTTATTGATGGATGGATGGAGGAGTGGATGGTTAAGTGAACAATGTTTGGATGACACATTTATAGATGGATGAATAACTGTATGAATGAAGAGATAGATGGTTACACATCTTACACCAATGGGTGGATGGAGAGATAGATAAATGGAGGGGCAGATAGATGGATGGATGGATGGATAGATGTCTATATAGGCAGATAGTTAACTGGGTGACGTGGATTGCTGGTTGGCTGGATGAACGAGTGGATGGAGTGATTGACAGATGAATAAATGGGTGGATGCTCGTCAAGCCGAGAGGAAAACGATGTCCACTCCACCCGAAGTCGTAAAGAAGTGATATGTGCTGCACCATGAAAATGTTTGAGTTAAAGTCTGAAGATGAATTATATCAGCCGACAAAAGGATTTAATGTCCTTGACTTGTCAATTATAAAAGGGACAGGGGACGGGGACGGGGGGGGGGGGGGGGGTAAAATAATTACACATTCATAATGTCACTGTGAAATAAGATTATAAGACAGGACGCTGACATTTGCTCAAAATCCAAAAGGCTTTTCTTCATTTCACTGCATCAGACTGAAACTGTGACCCCCTGCTGGGACCTTGACCTGGGACAGAAATGAGGAAATAAATCTCCTGAACCCCCCCCCCCCCCCCCCCCCAACCACCATCTTGCCCTTTTAAAAAAAAAATTGGATCAAGGCTTCCTGAGTTATCACTGTTACAAGTAGTCAGACAAACACCACTGATTACAACACATCCTCCTTCCCTCCGACACAAAGTGTGGGTGTCAAAATTTATCTTTTCTCCGGTTTCCTGACACGCGTGTTCACGATCCAGCCTCAGTCGACTTGTTTTTCTGCGAGAGGAGGCGGCTGTAAATATTCAATCAGCTCCTGACGTGCATTCACACTGTGACAAACAGCAAGAGGAAGAGGAGGAGGAGGAGGAGGAGGAGGGGGAGGCAGGAAGGAGGATGTAAATCTAGAGTTTATGGTCCGTCTGTGGACGACCAGTAAAACAAAAGCTGCGACGTCAGTCAGCAGGTCACAGAGAGGGAGAGAACGATGGAGGGAAACAGGTCATAAGGGAGAGAGGGTGGATGAAGAGGAGGAGGAGGTTAAACTGATGTAGAAGAAGAAGGAGAGGAGCTGTGGGATAATATCTCTCTCATTGAGACTCGTCCAGCTCTTCCTCTCTTTATCTGTGTAAAGACCAATAAGACTTTATGTCTCAGGACTGAGGACATTTTGCTGTTTCTCTTTTCTTTCTGATATCAAACTGTTTCCTAGAAATTACATTTATATACAATTAAACTGCAACAGCAGATACATTCTTTATATATGTTATATGTATATATAATATATACAATACATTGATCATCTCATTGTATATTTTAATTCAACCTTGAGGTGCAACATGACGCCTGACCACTAGATGTCATTAAATTCGACACACTGAACCTTTAAGTGTCTGAAAATGTTAAAGTTTGTGTTAAATTCCACTTATGATTGTGCAGAAAAAAAAACATTCATTAACTTCTAAGTTATAGCTACAAAACATATTCAGCATGTTAAGAAAGTTTTTAAAATATCTGAATAATAATGAGCTCAGTATTTCCTCAGAATATTAAGAATCTGTGAAATCTACTTTATCGTACATGACTTTATCATATCGTATCATATTTACCATATTGTATTCTCTCCTATTGCATCTCATCTTATTGTATCGTTCCGTAAATATCATAAAATATCAGAGTGTATACTATCGTCTCGTATTGCATCACATTTTCTAATCATAGTGTATCTTATAGTATCTCATCTTATCACTGTGTTCACTTATAGAACAAATGAAGCCCCAGAGAACCATCTTGACAGATGTTGTGGATGTTCGTGCTGGAGCTCGGGCCTCACAGTGAAGACGAGCTGCAGGAAGTGAAGAAGGACGGCTGTGGTTTTCAAACTGCTCCGGGCTTGTGTGCGAACCCGATGTCACAGTGTGAATAATGTATGACTCATATAAGGTTTTGCTCTTATAGACATGCATATTTGACCAAACCGGCGGTTTTCAGAGAGGCACAGGGAGGATGTGGTTTATTGTTTTTCATACGCACAATCATCACAGCTACAAACCCAAAGGTCATTCTAGCTTAACACTATCCTGAAAGTGTTTGTGTGGTTCAACAAAGAGATGGTACATATTTCTATAGTACATATTTGCACAGATGATTTTTAGTACATTTGTTTTTCTTGCATGGTTCCTGAGGAGCAGCGACTTCTTCCCTGGACGCGTGGCCATGCTCCTCCACACCGCTGCCCCCTGTAGGTCAGTAGAACAAAGTGGAAGCTTGGCTGGTGCAGAGGTCTTTGCAGAGACAGGAGCTGTGTGAACGCTCTGCAGGTTCAGCACAGGACGCTCAGCACACATTTGACACACAGTGAGAACAAAGTGTGTGTTTCAGGAAGCTGCTTCCACTGCCAGAACGCTCCTAACGGAAAGTGTCAGTGTTGTCTGTGGATCTCCAGGCTTGATGGAGGGAGGAGCTGCCTCTCAGGCCGGGCTCAGTCAGTCAGAACAGGGAGGACGTGCCCGGGCCTCAGCTGCGGAGGGATCCCCTGTGAAGAAGCTGCCTGTAATTATTGGATTATTGAAGAGTGGAGGAGCTGGTGGCCAACCTGAGCCCTTCACACTCATGATCACAATAACAAACATCAATACCCTCCTCCCTCAGCTGCCATCCATTCTGGAGCCCCCCCCCCTCCTCAGACTGTGAAGGGGAGGCTGGGAATCCCACAGTCATACATTATATAACCCGCTCTGTGCTGCAGTCATGCTGCTCAAGCTGTGACACTGATTAACTGGTGGCTGTTCTTCTAAATCGAGCAGATCAGCCTCCACATGGAAAGATTCATCATTTCCCTCCATCTACTTAAGGTGCACTCTGATTGTGTTACAGTGCGAACGCATCAGTCAGATTCAGACATGACATCGGGAAAAATTCACAGAAAACACCTCCTTTTCATCCTGAGATATTCTTATTCTTTTAAGTCACGATAGTCGTCAACACGCCCCCCCCCCCCCCCCCCGGTGTGAATTTGTCATTTTCATGCTGTATTTTCCAGACATTTTTACTTGAGGGGCTGGCAGGAGAAATTTCACAAAATGTCCGGAGCAACTGATTTGAACATTCGTCTTGAGTTTAGACTCGTAGGACTTTCATCTTTCAGGTGACAAGTGTCTTTAAGGAGAGAGATGATCTGAAGTGAGCATCATGTTCCGCCCGTGTGTGATTCCTCATCTCTGTGATTGCAGGCTTTAAACATTGGACATTCAGAACAGGTAGATACATGTGATCACATGTCATCTCATATATATAAACGGCTGTGGGCTTCAGTGTTTCACTGCAGCAGGATTCACACACAGTGGATCCCATTTACATTTTCTTTTGTTTCCCATCGTCCCACAATGAAAATGACTCAGATAGTAAATAAACAACATGTGGAGGAGGTCGGGGAATAAACAATATAATGACCTCATTAAGCAAACGTATGGAAGCGTTTTGCAGCCACGCAACAGAAAGTAAAGTGCAGCTGTTTCACGTTAAAAGGGAAAAGTTTAAATCTTTATATCAGATATTTTGACTTTGTTACAATCTTTCACAGTATGTCTTTCAGTGTGCTTCCATTCAAACAGGTTTCACTGGTCAAACAGGAATTTCTGATTAGAAAAGAAAATCGAACGTTTTTCTTTGAAGCAACAGAAACTAACTGAATTTGAAACAAGACTAAAAACATGATTTTCTTCAGAGATGCTGTTTGTTCGGATTAAACGGATCAAGTTATAAGACTCGGATAACACACACGAGGTTTGAGAGGTTCTGTGGTGAATTGATTGATTGATTTGTGTGATAAGTTAAATAAACTATAGCTCTGCACTGCACTGGTTTCTATCATGAGAAATAAAGAAACAGATGAATTATAGTAGATCTGCTCCAAATCCAGACAGAGTTTTATGTGTAACTGGTTTATAAACCAGCAGGAATCAGGAAACCAATATCCAATCAATACAGGTGAACCAGTGGATTCATCACTTGTATTAATTCGGTTGATGAAGTCATGGGATTAAAACCTGTCTCCTAGATAATTAGTTTCAGATGAGATTAGATTCAACTTTAGACAGTCTTATTATACAAATAAGTGCAGGTATGTGAATACCTTAGTGAGTAACTTACAGTATGTACAGAGGTTGACAGTGGAGATTTGTCATATATACAAATATATACAGGTGAATAGTTTAGTAACCATGTATATATACCCCCCCCCCCCCCCCCGTTCTCTCTCTGTCCCCCTTTCACACTCTTAAGTCTGTCCTGCCCCAAAAATACATATACCTAAATTATCATGACGAGCATATGTTGTTAATTTACTAAGTAAAAAAATCAAATCTATGTCTTCAGCAGGTCTGAGTCATCCTGATGTTTCCGGGGAGTGAACATCACAGCACCGCGGCCCGGGCTCAGTTTCCTCACCAGCGTTAGTCACAGTGGTGATGGTGGTTTCTCGGTGAACCCTGAAGTGTTGGCTCGGTGCCGAGGCTCGACGAGCAGCCGGCAGCCGACAGGACAGAGACAGGAGGAGAGGGTTAATACATGGGAGGCTGAGCGGTGTGGGTGTGAGGTCTCGGCGCCAATCAATACCCAACAGTTGGAGAAAGTTAGAAAGTGGAGACGGGGAGCCGAGGAGGAGGGGGGGCCGGCAGCGTGGGGGTGGGAGACAGTAAAGCTCAACTGATTTGAATTCTATTCATAATTCTCTGCTGGGAGGCTGGTTAGCTGAAGGCGGCGGATGATGAGAGATAGAATGAGAGAGGGGGAGAAGGTGTAGGAGGAAGAGAGAGAAACAAAGGGAAGGACAGGATGGGATGGAGTGGTGAGTCTCTGAGGGGGAGGGAAAGTGGGAATTAAAACGCAGCTCGGCTTCAGGAAGGAAGGTGCAGGGACAGACGCAGCGAGCGGGGGACAGACGGACACGAGCTCTGCTGCTGTGTGGAGGTTTCATGATTTACAGCAGCTGCTCAGTTTGATTCCTGCAAATCACAAACAGGAACACGGGTCATTATCCTCCACACACACACACAGACACACACCAACACACACACGTTCCTGTGGGCAGCAGTGCAGTACATGTAACGTGATTACTGCTCAGTAGCAAGAAGTGCAAAGAGCAACACAAACGTTTTCATGTGACAAATGAGGTGCACACAGACACACACACACACACAGACAGCCCCCCCCCCCCCCCACACACACACACGCTCCTGTGGGCAGCATTTCAGTACATGTAATGTGATTACTGCTCAGTAGCAAGAAGTGCAAAGAGCAACCCAAACGTTTTGAAGTGACAAATGAGGTGCATACAGATAGATGACGACAGACAGACACACACACACACACACACACACACACACACACACACACACACACACACACAGGTTTCTGCAGCTCCTGGTTCGGACACTGCATTGACTATCTTTCATTGCTCGCTCTCTGATCTTAACCGAGACCAGTGCACGCTAAGGCCAGACCTCCCGTTCAAATGTGAAGTTGAGAGTAAACCGGTGTTTACTGCCACAGTGTGTTGAATTATAAAGCATCAGTTTCACCGACTGCAGCATCTTCCACCAGTTGAAGTGAACGAGACCAAATAGATTCTGCCAGTTCAGAAAAGTCCTAATTTAGTTTCCAGCTCAGCAACCACATTTAACTGTGACTCTCTACAACCCTCAGTCCCTGATTGGCACAATTCATGTCAAGATCTGTCCCTTCTCTGCATCACAGTCAAGATTCACATATTTTTTGATTCAATGTGACGTACACTTCTCTGGGAATCATTATTTCTAAAGTCTATTGTGTATCTGCTTTAAAAAACAACTCCTTTGAACCGACACAGGCCCAAATAAACATGGAATTCCTCTAAAAAAAACTCATAATCTTGGCCACAATCCGACCAGATCGAATGAAGTAAAGCAGAATTAACAGGAGTCACAAAGTCCAGTGATTAAATCAAACATTTTCACATGACGCTGACGAGTCTCTGCATCGATTTGCACGACACCAGGGAACTGTTGCATCAAATGACATCCCCCCATTGGTTTAACATGCAAAACCCAGCGGATTCCACACAAATCCAAGTAAACATATTTGTTTGTGTCACTTGTGAGGACATTGTGCGGCTCCTGAAACCTAAAAGACACAGTTGGGGCTGTTGATTTGAGTCAACACACACGAGCACACACACACGCACTTGTACACACACACACACACACCATATGCGGGTATAAAATGCTGGGTTGTGTCTTGTGTCTCTCTGCCATAAACAAGCGGAGCTGTTGGAGCTGCTATGAGTCTAAATATGGATGTTGTGAGTTGGTCTTTGTTAGGAAGCTGTAGACCTGCTGTATAAACACCCAGCCTTCAAACCACACACACACAGACACACATACACAGACACACACACACACCGAGGAAAGCTGCACAGTGTTTAGGATTCGCCTGATGGAAAATCCACAGCAGTAACGTTCTGCAGTAAAATGTATTATTGCCTCATAACAGGAATCAGCCGACACGCTGCAGAGGATTTACAGTTTGCTGATATTACAGAACACGTCGGAATAAAACATCTTTCTCGAGACGTTCATTGACAAAAGTTACACAACTCAGTGACTCCTGCAGCAGGAGGAGAAACCTGTGTTGTCTGTGCTGCTGCTGAATCAACAGTAGTAACAAGTGGCTGAGAAAGGAAAGGCCAAACAAGTGATCATGATACATATCACGGAGGAGGATCCTCAGCAGACAAACATGACAAACTGAAAAGTGATGTTTCACTGCACAACTTCTGCATCTGTTCATTTCAATTAAAAATCACAACGAAAAACAAAAAGAACCTTAAAAAACCTCCTGTGAGATGATTTCCATCTGTTTTCATACAGATCAACTTGTTTCAGGAGGCTTTAGCGATGATGCCTTGAAACATGTGTAAAGTAGAAATATATATTGTGTTTGTTTCAAATATTATTACTTTTTGAAGTACATACACACATGTACCTCACAAAAATCTCAGTTTCAGTCTTTTTCATGTTATTATTATTATTATATATATTATTCCTTGCTCATGTCCAAATCAAAAAGAATAACTCAAAAGTAATAACTGTATAATTTCTCCTCACATCTGAGCATCGTCATCATCATCAATCCCAGAATCCTCTGCGTCTGAGAGGTGTAAGGTGCTCTCGAGCAGAGCAGCACTGCCCTCGTGTGGCCGAACAAAGACACACAACCCTGCAAATACTTCAGATGAACTTCAAATCTACAAGACACGTCACCTCTTCTCTGATTTCCCTGAAAGGTTTCCCTCTGATATTTACACCTTTTTCATTCCTTTCATTTATTTGGATTCTCAGTAAATACTTACAGTGATGAAGTGATTGTAACTACTATAAATATTCCTTATTATCACTTGAGACGTTTCAAAAACTTCAGCATAAACATAATTCATAAATATCTGCATCAACACCCATTGAACTTAAATTCTTGTTTGAAACTGAGGTTTGAAGGATCAATATATTCTTGTTTTGCATATAAATACTTGATTTATCAGCCTTTCACAGACGTATAGGTATCAGTGTTCATGTTGCTGATATGAAAACTAATTGTACAGAGCAGACAAACCAGAAAAGACGTGCATGTATGTGCAGGAGTTCAGGTAAAGGAAAGGAGGGGAAGTGGGCGGGGCTTTAATCACAGTTTATGAGCCTCATTTACATTTTTGTCATAACAACCTCTTTGAGATCATTGGTCTTTCTCAGTTTCATTGGTTGGAGTGGTATAAATAATCTTTGACCGATATTTTGGAATTCTCCAATATCGACAGAGCAAGTCCTGGTCAGGCTCTAAACTTAATGATAAGATTCATTTGTTCCATCATGCTTTCACAGAAGCTGCTTTCAATATAAAAAGACATGCTGTTGGCTCTGGTGATCCCTGATTAACTGGACCAAAACAAATACAAGTTTAATTTGGGTTAAATCTTTGTTTGAGGATTTTTCTTGAATGAACATTCTCATGTTTTTCCTTCTCTCCTCCCTGAGAGTTGTCGTGTGAATGGAAGCTGTTTGCTCAGGACTGAAAGGACCCCCCCCCCCCCACAGTCCACTGATGTTTCCCATGTCCGGTCAAGCCTCCCCACAGCCGGTGCACCGCCGGGGCTCCACTCAGCTTCCACCGCCTGCCGGCCCTCAGTGACATGAGAACAGAGAAACTGGACCTCGTCTGTGTTCTGGTGACAGAGGACGTGGACACATCCGGAAACTCTGGTTCTGATGAGAAGCTCAGAGACAAAGAGCCGCTGCAGGAATCCAGAAACAGGCAGGGACGGACCAAGTCTTCTGTGGACCACTGCTGGAGGAAATATTCAAGTAATATCATGATGTAAAAATACTCTTCTATAGGTTTAACTGGAGATATGAACCACAGTGCAGTGGTCAGAGGACAGAGGTGGGAATGAGCTGTGACGGGTCAGGAAAACGGAGCAAAGCTGATTTATTTGGTGAAAATAACACGATTTATTTAGGGTTTTGACATTGGCTTCAAAATTCTGCTGTGAGTCAAATGTGACACTGAGGTTTTCTGGGCTGTGGATTTAAAATCCCCTTGCCAGTGGATTGAAGTGAGAAAAACTGAATTAAACTGCAGAAAGATACAAATCATCCATTTTCTCAATAGTCCCATCAGAAACCATTAAATTCCTCAAATGACTAACAGCTGGTTCAGAAGATAAGACACAGTTTGAATGACACAGTGAGGAAATTACCCAAATGCAGAGAATAATGAATCAGTGGCAATAATCATGAGTTCACGGTTAAAGGGAGCTGATCCAGACTGAAGTGACCAAGAGTCCTCGGGTGAACAGGGAAGTAAGAAGGTGCAGGTTCGGATCCTGATGGGAAAACTGGGCTTGGTTTATATCCTGGTCTATTGATTGATGAAGATGAAGATCAGAGGACGTCTGGTGAGGGACACGAGACAGAGACAGGAGGACGGACTGAGCTGAACAAACAGGACTGAGGCTCCTGTAATGATGTCTTATTCTCATTAACTTAGTTTATTATTGACATTGTTGTTTGATATAAAAGCAATTAATTAAACAGTTAATGTGTAGAAATGCAGAATGATTTTATTGGCTGATCCTTCATCCTGTTCAGAAGGCCTGGATGAGTCCGGGGTCCTAAGCAACCCGTGAGGGAGCTGCTGCCTCGTGCTGGCTCTTCCTCCAGTCGACATCTGAGGACCGGACTGTGTGAGCGTTGCTGATTAGCACTGGGCTGTCGTCTTGGTAATGGTTCGCTGGAGACACACATTGTGTTGTGTTTTGTGTGTTGTGTGATGTGTGTTTCCTGAGCCTGCTGAGACTGGACAAGGTTCATAGAGCTACTGACACGGAGCAGAGCCCGCTCGTCCAAATACAGCCACGCTTTGTATGTATGTGCTGAAAAGAAAGAACTGATATTATTTTATATTGATGATGTGTTTACAGACCAGGTCCAGTATTGTTTATTGTTTATCTTTTTTCCACCACGTTCCCTCTGTATCACACTGTGATGTGGACCAGAGCTGTGGAACGACACAGACGACCTCGAGCGTCACTCAGGACTCGGGTTCCTCCGCCAAGGCCCAACAGTCCCTCTGAGAAACCACATGGAAGTTCACTGCATCTGGATTTCTATTTGGATCTGCACCAAATTTCACCACATCACAGATATCAGTCCCCTGAAATATGCCTGGATATTTTCATCAGGCTGAATGAATGATTCTCTGATAAATCAAGGACAGTGTTGAAAAACGCTCACAAGGTTAAAGAGATAGAAACTTCCTGAATCAGACCCCTGACCCAGATCCACCTTAAAACGTATCCATGCCACATATACAGCATCCTAAACCCATAACCTCCTCTGCAAAGATAACAAAGTTGTTCAGTTATATACTTTTCACACCTATAGATAATGTAGTAAAGGAGGTAAAATGTTGGTAAAACTTAAAAATAAGTCAATAAAAAGTTAGGTTATCAAACACATTCCTTACTAAACGAATGATCATCTCACTGAGCAATAGGTGAGTCAATAGAAATGTTGTTTATGTTGTTAAATGATCTGAAATCAAACATCATACAAAGATAATTCGATTTATTTTTTATTTGCTTCTCTGAAAAACAACATTTTCTCTTCATGTCCCATTAGAAATCAAATCCCATTCCGGCAAACAGAGTTTCCCTCAGAATCCAGACTTTCAAATATAAAGGAATTCTCAGAATATAGAACACTGTGTGATCAACCTTTGCATTGATGTTCTCATACTGATAAACTGTAACTATGTAACTATAAGTAATCAGATTACTACTGGGAATCTGCAGGTGATGTTTGTGATGGAAACTGCAGGACCCCACCCGACCACATCAGCAGGAACACGCAGCCTCCACCCACACACACACACACACACACACTCACACACACACACACACACACACACACACACACACACACACACACACACACACAGGGCACCCGAGCAGAGAGGAGTTTGGGCTTATCGGGACGGACCACAGCGGTTTCTCCTCCACTGCATCTCGGCCCTCCTTCTCCTCCTCCTCCAGGGCAGCTGGTGGGAGTCGGTGGGAGTCGTGTAGCTTAGCAACTCCCTTGGTGGATGGCAATTGATATGCAGCTTTGTTCAAGTGTCTCTCCCTCCGAGCCAGAGAGGGGGGGGGGGACGTCTGAACAATGCCGGCCTTATTGAAGCTTCCCCTCCTCCTCCTCCTCCTCTTTGCCCAGGCACAGCGACGTGGGAGGACAAATATTTCTGCTCAAAGGGGCCGAGACTCCTCGTGCTGCCCCGGGCCTGGAAATGAGAGTGAATGTGAAGGGTCTACAGGTGTCCACAGGAGAAATGATGGTGTTATACCCACAGAGTGTCTGAAGCAGCTTCTCATCTGTGTTCCTCCAAACTTCTTCTTACTTTTCATAACCTTAATACACTGAAACAGCTCAAATCCTCTTCTGCCTCCTGAGATCTTATTGGATTAAATGTCTTTGGATCTAATTATTAGTATTTGGGGTCCATGATTTGTATTTGTGACCCAGAATTTGTACAAAGCCGAGCTGACCTCAGGCACCAGGTCGCCAATGTAGAGACACACAACCATCACACTCTTATATGGTTAATTTAGAGCCAGCACATTCTGTTGTCAGCCTCCTACATGATCTCAGACTGACTCCCTCATGTTCAGGCTTATGAGGTCAGTTCTGAGGTTCTGAATGAGTTTTGGACCAATCAGATGCCTCCCTGATGGAATGACGACAACATTGAAAGTGCCTCAAACTTCTGTGACGTATAAGATTTGTTTAAAAAAATCTTAATGTAAGAATCTTGGGCCCCGAAAATCATCATATAGGATTTATAATAAAAACAATTATGGCTCCATACATATGTCTGTTTAACACAGAGAATGAGTTTTACTGTGGACGAATGTTACCAGTCAGTGATTGGTCCAGTGTGATAATTAAAATGATATGTCGTTAAATTTGACGCTTTCATTACTTTCTCTTGATTTCAGTTTGTTATCTAATCGAGGATCTGTAGATGTCGATGTAAACGCTAAACTACTCTGTTCTTCATTTCTAAATGTACAGGAGTTTATATACAACTGCAGATATTTGGGTTATATATCTCAAATGTCACTGTATTAACAAAAACCTATAGAATATAATAAAGATATAGATACAAATGTAAATACATTCATTTAGCAATAGGATGTGTATTTTTTGTGTTTTTTAATCTTAGATTTCTATGTATTTTAACGTTCGAAACCATAAGGGAATCGTTTAATTTGATTGTTCATATTTTATGTATTTATGGTGTTTACACTTTGCTTAGACCAAAAAAATATCTTGGACATTTATGTGGAATAACTTGTTCCCACTAAGCCCCAAATGTTTAGATTGAATTGATCAAAATGGAGAAAGAGGTCAGAGCAAGGTCTGAAAACATTTGGGTAAGAGAGGAATTCTTGTCTGCTCCCCCCAGCAACCGGTCACAGAGCGACTGTGTTCATTCAGTCTGCAGAAACTCAAAGGCCAACTGGGATTGTGAAGCTGTGACCTTCAATAATTGAACGATGACAAAAAGGAGCGTCACAGCCGCTTGCTCCTCCAGTGGGAGTCGAGAGCGCAGCAGAGGAACATTCCTTCCAGAGGAGATCAGAGCGGCCGGCAGCCAACTCTCTGTCTCCAGATAGAACGAATCCACACGAGGAGTTTTCACACGTTCACTGAATAAAACTACTGTTTAGGATCAGATACAATGATCCACCAACAGGAAGACTTGGGTTTTCTCCCGTTTCTATTGGCCCTGCACAGTTTTTATGATAAACTCCTATGTTAGAATTTTAAATAATGAATAATAAAGCCACTTTCACAGCTTCATGTCTTGCATTGTAAAAGGTGGAAAAGATTCTATTGCAGTTAATCGTGGAATAAAATTAAACAATCACAGAGCTTCCATTAAGTTAGTATCAGGTAATAAAGTGTAAACCAGACATTAATGATCACACAGGTATCGAAAATAGAAAATCTAAATTTTACTGAGACACACAATGAAACATAATAAAAGTAAAAAACACTTCACACTGTCATGATTCTTCATGATTTATCTCTCACCAGGTTTTTGAAGCTGCGACACACAACTCACATGCAACATGTGAGTGGATCATACATGAGCCACGTGTGACCAGCAAAACACAGTCAAAACAAACAGCAGTGTATATGGACACAGTCTCAGTAGGTCTTCATCTTCAGTTTAACATCATTCTAAAATATCAAAACTCTCCAGTGTTTCTCTCACAGTGCTCAGAGCAGGTAACACCAATATCCTGAATGAGTGTTAGACAATTATTAAAAACTACAACATGTAAAAAACGTAGCATAAAAAAACTGCTAAACTACTGAGTCCTTTAATAACAGGATTAAGTCCATCTAAACTTTTAAATCTAACTCTAGTCTCTGCTCCAGGAGTTCATACAGACTGAGACTAAACGATTATTCCAGTTTATCACAGCTTGGGTTTTATTTAGGTCGTTTTGTGCATCTTATGAATCAGAAGCAAGAACATGATGTCTGAGAGGAGAGAAAATAACCCAGATTATCTTTATTTCATCAGATTATCTGACTCAGATCAGCTTTTCACTCAAATATGACTCTTCTCACTCTAGCTGCTGCTTTATCAGTGATAAAAGGAGGTCTGGTTTAGAGAGTGGATACACGACACCAGCCTGGGAGGTCTGGGTCGGGTTTGGACATAACTTCTGAAAGGACAGGTTTGGTAACGTTAGCTGGTCCATCTATCATCTTGAGTCTTTACACTGCAGGAGTGTAGGCCTTATTCTTCATTAACCAATGAAAACTGTTTCTGTATGAACGGTTCTTTATGCTACTGTTATGTGAAAACACCAAAGGACCATGTTGGAAGCTCAATATCGTCTAAAAAATCGTTGAGTGTTGGAGTTTAAAGACCCAGGAGCTCAAATCAAGAAGGAACAGAACCAGACATGAATGTCCACATACTTTTGGCCTTAAAGTCGAATCTGAGTTCACTTTTATCTCGTTTCCAATCTGATCAACTGACATTTTATTACACTTGACTTGTTCGACTTCTTTTTTGTAACGATCTCAGCTATTTATCTCCGGACGGCCATGTTGTTGTTACTGACATATACGTGATGCACCAAACTACAAATAAGAACAAAGTTTTAATAAACCTAAACGATCCTTTAAAGTTCCACGTGTGGCGGTTCAGTCTCAGCACGGCGTCCCGATAGCAACTGAAGAGTCTTTAGCCCGGTCACAGACGGCCGGGTCTGTCCCCAACAGGCCCTTCATCGGGTCCTCTTTGCTGGACGGAGACAGAGACGATGGAGAGAGGGAAGTGGGCGAGGAGAGGATGGAGGTGGCAGTGGCCGACGCTGAGGAGGACGAGGAGGAGCTGCCGTCGGGGAGGCACTCCTCACAGCAGCAGCAGCAGCAGTCCATGAAGGCCTGGCCCAGGGATCGACACAGGCACAGCAGCAACACCGGCGTCGCAGCGCATCTCACGAACAACAGGAACTGTCCGATCAGGCTGAGCGCCGGCAGAACCACAGCCGGGAGCACGGCCGACTCTGGGATGGAGATGTACGCCAGGGTGATGTTACAGATGCTCTCTGGCAGGTTGCATGTGATGTACAAGATGGTGAGCGCCATCACGATGGAGCGCAGCCGCTGCTCCCTCACGTGCGGCTTTTTCTTTGAGGAGGAGCAGGACGAGGAGGAGGAGGAGGAGCACCGGCCGGGCGGCTTGTCGCCCTCGGGTCTCTGGAGCAGACGCTGGGCCAACACCTGCCTGGTCACCAGGTCGCAGGCCAGAGTGAAGAGCAGCGGCAGACAGAGGTAGCAGCCAAAGATCCACCAGGTCCGGGCCTCGTGGTACGTCAGCACCAGAGAGTAGACGCCCTCTGGGAGCTCGGCAGACGGCTCCCGGACACAGATATCCACTTTGAACACATCTGTCCGGCCCCTGAACGCCGCCATCAGAGAGGCTGCCGGCTGGCTCTGCAGCAGGTGGGCGGGGAGCGTTGGCAGGCTGACGGTTTCCTGGAGGAGCTGCCACAGGAGCAGCTCGGGGGCAGCCAGCACCATGGAGCCCACCCAGATGACGGCCAGCTTGGAGAGGATGGACTGGCACGGCTCCACTTTGGGCGACTGCAGGGGCCCGGGGCCGGTGGCAGCGTGGAACCGATCAATGCTCAGAGCGCAGAGGCTGAACGTGGCCACACCGAGAGACGTCACCTGACAGAGAAAAGATAGAGACGGTGTATAAACAGAAGATAATGACACTTGGTGGAGGTTATTATTTATTAAGGGGGACATATTATGCCCGTTTCACCACAGTTGATATGGTTTCTTGAGGTCTTAATGAAATGTCTGTAACATATTTTGGTCAAAATACCACAAGGATCATTTAAAACACCCAATTTTTACCCTGTCTAAAACAGCCCCCTCCTCAGATTGACCTGTTTTGAGTGCCCCGCCCCCTCACCGGCTAGCGTTAGCTCGCGAGCTAACCGGGCCGGTGGAGCCCGGCTAGCGTTAGCTCGCTCGACCAAGGCCATGTAGCGAGACTCCCTACATGGGCATGGTGAGACTATGACGTTTATTTCGGTCCTAATCCCATTCGACGCACTCTAGCTTATTGTTTCTGACACAGAAGAACCACAACAAATCGCAGAAGTTGTTATGTTCCCGAGTTTTTGGGACGGTAGACACGCCTGATACACAAATTAATGTGTAGAAGCACTACAACAGTGGAATTTTCATTATGTCCCTTTTAAGGATGAATAAAGCCACTAGTGAAACTATGGAAAGTTAAGATATTTTGGCTATTAGTGGTAACTCTGGCTTTATAAATTAAAATAACCTCTGCTTATATGACCCATTACCGTTTTTAGATATATAGTATAAATTAATATGACGCTCTTCAGGTTTTCCTCGTGCACGGTACAGATTCAAGCAGAACAAGACGTCAGACAGATGAACACGGAGCCCGGAGGACGTCCTGCTGCTTGAACCCAAACTTAGAGACCTTCCTCAGTCTTGTTGTGAAAGAGAATCAGTCACAATTACATCAATAAGAGCCTGGGTGGGAAAAAAAACAGCGCTTTATTTAACCTTTTGAATTCGGCTACGAGGAAACACGGGGAGACACAGAGAGAACACAGAGTAATCATGTTGGAACAGGTCTCAGGGACACTTCATTGACGCCTCGTGCACATTAACGCCGCTGATTTTGGCCCAAACCAGAGACTTGTCCTCCTCCTGTGAGAGCTTAATGACTCCAAACAGTTAAAACACAGCTCAAGATAATTAACACCGAGCTCTAATTAGCATGAGAATAGACGAACTAACAGAGTGGCCCAGTGGCAGCTGGCAGCCTGACCCGCTTTAAACTGTTCAATTCAAACTGCTGAAGAGCCTTTTTACTACACACTAGCAAGAAATAAATTCTATTCATTAGCATGAAAATAGGTGAAGCGACAGAAGAGGGGGGGGGGGGGGGGGGGCTCGTTAAAGGCTGTTTAATACAAGCTGTTATTACAAATTAGTCCCACAGGAAATACACTTACGGTGTAAATCTGCTGTTAAGGGGCCTGATTCTTTGCGGATGGAAGCTTCTGGTTTCCATTTCTAGTTTAACCAACCACGTTTGAGCCGGCGATTTTTGTTAACTGTTATTTTTTGTTTGCAAATTGTTTCATTATAATTAATTGATTGATAAGTTGATTTGTTGACACTTTATTGACAGTTAATTGCTTAATTGAAAACCTAATTGGCTGATTAATCAATTAAAATATATAAGAAAAATAATAAGAAATACTTAATCCTCCTGCAAAAGAAATTTTTTAAAAATATCCTTAATTTTGTGTATGTTATAAAACGTGATATATTTTTTTTTACCCATTTTCAGTCTTCTGATTCAGCAGCTGAACAGAATTCTCCATCTTTCTGTGTATCCTTGAAAACTCTGCAGCTGTAAATAAACAGCCCAGCTGTTGTTTACTACATTTATGTATTTCACCGTTTGTCTCTGAGCTGCAGAAGAAGAGTCGCTTCACGGTGGGCCCCCCCCCTCCCCCCCCCCAGCCCCTCCTTATCACAACAGACGGGTGAAGAGCCCATAACAGCTCGTCTGTTCTAAGTAAAGACTCAGAGTGTGAGGAGCATGGAGACACAATCAGGCCTTTCAGCACAGACGTCTGTTTATTAAACTTCAGAATGAGTCCATCATGGGGGTGCGACAACAACAGTGACAGTGTGAAACCAGGCTGTTGATCATCAGAGGAACTTGTTTGTTTTAAACTGTGAAACGTGTTGGATTAATGCAGATTAATATCAGAGTTCTGGTCCAGTCTCTCATTTGAGTCGCTCAGAAGTGAGAGCTGCAGATTTTAATATCAATGTAAATGAACTATATTTTGGTTTTGGCCCGCAAGTGTGATAAATAAAGAATCTGAAGGCCTGGATTTTGGGAAACTCACTATAACTTTAAATGCTTATTTTATGGATCATTGTCATATCTCTCTGAAGTCGTGGTGTGTCCCTGAGGGTTGTAACGGTTGTTTTAAGTATTTAGTGCTTTCTGTTTATAGGTGTTTTGAGCAGCTTATTTGTTTTGAGTATTTTGTGGATCGGTGGTGTCACTTTGCTTTCAGTAGTAATATTTTATGGATAATTTTAGCATCCCTGTGAATTTGTTTTGATTCTTTGAAGCTCATTCGGGTTGTTTAGAGTATTTTACGGAGGCAATGGTGTCTCTTGAAGTAGTTGCCTTTATGGATAATCCTAGTATCAGAGGTGTCTCTTTGTTTTATGGATAATTTTAGCATCATAGTGGAGGAACTCTGAGCCTCTTTGTGGTCATCATGGATCTTTTTTAAACATAACAGCTCTCAAATGTCGAGTGTGAACTGAGCAGGCTGAGCCGGGAAGAGGAGGCAGATCCAGTGGATGGAGGAGCTGCACCTCGACGTTGATTGCCACTCGCCAATGGACAAAATTAAGAAGCCGAGAAGAAGAAGACGAAGAAGAAGGAGTAGAAGTAGAAGAACATGTAGAAGTAGAAGAAGAAGGAGTAAGAAGGAGTAAGAAGGAGTAGAAGAAGTAGAAGAAGTAGAAGTAGAAGAAGACAAAGAACGAGTAAGGAGTAGAAGAACATGTAGAAGTAGGAGTAGAAGAAGTTGAAGAAGGCAAAGAAGGAGTAAGAAGAACATGTAGAAGTAGGAGTAGAAGAAGTTGAAGAAGATGAAGAAGATGAAGGAGTAAGAAGGAGTAGAAGAACAGGTAGAAGTAGAAGAAGAAGAAGTTGAAGAAGATGAAGAAGGAGTAAGAAGGAGTAGAAGAACAGGTAGAAGTAGAAGAAGAAGAAGTTGAAGAAGATGAAGAAGGAGTAAGAAGGAGTAGAAGAACATGTAGAAGTAGAAGTAGAAGAAGAAGTTGAAGAAGACGAAGAAGGAGTAAGAAGGAGAAGAAGAACATGTAGAAGTAGAAGTAGAAGAAGTTGAAGAAGTACAAGTAGAAGAAGAAGCAGAACACCTGTATGACCTTCTCACCTCCAGGTAGGGCACGAGCCGACAGGACAGGTCTCCGAGCAGCCTCTTGAGAGTGAGCTCGTGGAACACGACCACCGGGAGACAGAAGAAGAGAACGAGGAAGTCGCACAGGGCCATCCCGGCCAGGACGCAGTTCCACGCGCTCTTCAGGTAGAAGTTGTGCCAGACGATGCACATGAGCGCGAGGTTCCCCACGATGCCCGCGGCGAACAGCACGAGCGCCAGCAGCATGATGGCGTACGCCCAGTACTCGCCGCCCGACACCGGGAGCAGCGGGTTGAGGAGCCCGGAGCCGGAGGAAAGGTTACCCGGCGGGGCGGTGCTGCGCCGGTCGGTCCGCGGTGTGGTGAAGAAGCCGCTCGGGTCGTCGTAACGCCGCGGTTGCCCGATACCGCTCGGCTGGTGCGGGTCTCTTCTCCCGGTGCCCCCATCTTTAGCCCCGCGGGCGACTCGCTTCAGTTCGGCATCTCTCAAACGCTCCACCCGTTGTGCAAGCGTCCTCTCCGGGGAGAAGGACTCCTCCGCCCGCTGCGCCTCCAGCCCCGGGTGAGCCTCCGGGTGGAGGTGACGGAGCCCCGGGTGAGACTCCGGGTGGAGGTGACGGAGCCCCGGGTGAGCCTCCGGGTGGAGGTGACGGAGCTCCGCGCTCCGGACGAAGAGGAACAGCAGAAAGAAAACCGGGAACATCTTCACCGACGATCGAGGAGCAGCTGGTCCGTGTTCGCTGCGTCTTCCTCAGACAGGAGCTGCTGCAGGGGTCCTGAGATGAAGAGTCTCCATGGAGGTGCTGGTCCTGAGGAAACTTCTGAGACTGAGGCTCCTCTTCCTCTTCACGTGCTCTTCATCTGCATCAACATCAACACCCAGCTTCCGGCCATAAACTTCAACATAAATCAAAACCGGAAGGGAAAACTTTTTCCTTTTAAACACGAAGGATGCTTCAGAGGCTTCAGAAGTTTAAATCTAGTTTAGTTCAGTAAATATTATAAATATAAAATAATAAAAAGATAAAAACGTAAAAAAATTGTTTATATGAACTCAAATAAATATTAAAGTTAAGAATATATAAATACAGAATCTCAAAGACAACATTTTCATTGAAAACCAGAGCATTTCTAATTCTATTTTTAATGTAAATAAATGTACATTTTCATTACACAGATAACTTCAAGATATGTATTAGAAAACTGAGCATGAGATGTTTTATTATGTCACATCATCTTCCCAATTTCCTCAAGTAGTAAAAGAATCAAACAAGGTACCCTCAGACCTGAGTCCTCCTAAATTCAAACAGCTCCACACACTCAGATATCAGTCTTCTTAATATGTCTGATTTATTCCCCCATCAATTCTTCCACCTCTGATCCAGATCTGCACAATGTTTTCTTGGTAATCCGTCCAATAGTTAATTTTGCTTACAACCGAACAATCAAGGTGAAAGTATAAAGTGGTAATAAATGATCAGTGACATCAAAAGTAAATGTGTGGACTCTACTGTGCATTATACTGTATGATTCACTACAGAGGAAAACTATCATTGATGCAGTAAAACAAGACTTTATATAAACAAAGAATCTGTCATTTGTATTTATTTATAGAGAAATGAGTTTATAACATTTCCCCACCAGTTTGATGAGGACACTAACCAGAGCTGCGATGATTTATCGACTAATGGACAAACGGCTACCTCCAAAATTAACAAAGTTGAACCAACACCTCATTGAAAATTAACATTATAGTCTTTATGATTTATTGTATTTAGTCTCATTGCGGTGGATCTAATTAACAGGACACCGAGTGTATTCTCACAAACACAAAGCTTTATTTCAAAATATACAAAATATCATTTCACTTTATTTTAAACCACAAAGTGACGCTGAATCATCTCATCAGAACTACTGTCATGATGCAAAAACCTAAATGAGTCACTGTCCAATCACAACAATCTAATGACAACCTTCAGTCTCAGGTCCAGAGAAACAAGTCGCGAGATGTTTGGAGGATCAAACTGAGAATGAATAGATTATAGGCCAAGAAATAACTTCAACCCTGAATCCTGAGACAAGACTCGAAGATAAAATGATGCAGAAATGATGTCCGACCTTTGATATTCATTTTATTATTAAATTCAATATCTATTCGTTAGATCCTCTGTATCTGCTGCTGACTGATTACAAAATATCTCTGAGGATTAACTAGAATTGAATAATGCATTTTCTATTCTGATGATCTCCATGTTTTGCTTCAAGTCTGCGTCTTCAGCTGCGGTTTGTTCTCTCTCCTGTTGACTGTTGAAATCCATGACAACAAATCAAACGAGAGGAAAGAAATCTGCTAACTTTAGACGTCCAGACCAGAGTATTCAAACTGACACAGACTTCCCATCATCCTCAGCTCTTCAGGGAGACCTTCAGCTTTCTGCGGGCGTCCTTGTGTTTCTTGCGATACTCCTGTGGAAATAACAACGTAGAAATCACAAATACGAGGTTGTTATGAAGTTGAGTCTTGCATCTGTTAATAAAAAAATCAGTTTTGTGGAGGTACTGCTTCAATGTTGAAGTTATGTTATTAACAAATATGTTTCCTGATGTAAACGGATGTGTACCTGTCTGAGTGTGGTCCTCCGCTCGTCCCACTGCTCCATCTGCTCCTCCAGCTGAGAGGGACGACAGAACAACCTCGGGCCCTCTGATGGAGGTGGAGAGGAGGGGTGAGACATCAACATAACATTTCAGGAAGTCATATTGTTCTCAGACAAACATTTTAAATATACACGATAATTTAACCTGCTTCCTGAAGGCCATGTGATCAAATCTCCACATAATCTATGAAGTGCCAAGGTCCCTGATGGAGCTTGAATGATAATACCTCACCTGCCAATCTGCTGTCCTCAGGGTAGAAGAAGAAGAGGAGGCCGGTCTTTGCAGGAGTCTCTGCTCTGTTAACAGCAACACAAACACATTCAGACGAGGCTTCATTCGAACAGACATGAATTATAGAGTCGATCTGCTGCTCTGTAATAGAGTAGGGAACTTGTGTGCAGGGAATTTGACAGAATTTGTTCTCAATTATTCTCACTCTGTGGTTTTTGGTGTAGAAATGATCTGCTCCTCCACCATCTCCTGATCCTCATCCTCCTCCTCTGAGCTGCTGTCTTGGAAACGTGGGTCTTGTTGCCATGAAACCTTTGGTCCCTGGATATTCTCCACCTTGTACTCGGCTGCTTAGAGAGCGACAGATTACAAAGATTTCGTAAAACAAATATTACCTCCAAGAGAGTCTGAGGTAAATATTTGAGATTCAACTTACCCGTTTCTTTACTCTCTTTTTCTGCATCGTCTTCAAAGAAGGAGAATTTAAATCCAGACTCCTGTTTGTCTGCCTCAGCAGAGACGACAGACGTCAACGGAGTCGGCTTCTCCTCCTCCTCTTCCTCTTCTTCTTCTTCTTCTTCTTCTTTCCCTTTTTTCTCCTCTACATCTTCTTGGTCCCAGGTTGTCTTATCTTCTTCTTCTTCTCCTTCTTGTTGTACTGCTACTTCTTCTTCTTCAGCGATGTCATCCTTTGTCGAACCAAACACGGCCTTCAGGTCTCCAGACACGTCATAATAAATGTCTTTAGAAACCTCCGGAAGCTTCTGAGCCTCTTCCCTCTTCTTCCTCCTGGCCGACTTGCTGTGGAGACGGCAGATCAGAAGACAGTCTTACTCCACATGATGCAGTTGAGTGTACATTCTAATTGAATGAGTACTTTGGTGGTTTTCTATATGAGGACTTTCAATTGAACTGCAGCGACATTGAGATATAACTCTTTGCATATTGATATGTGGTGTTCCACAAGGCTCAATCCTGGGTCCCATCCTGTTCTCTAAAGAAGCTTGCAAAGAATTCTAACACTCTTACTTTTTTGACATTTCATCATAAGGATTAAATTGACCTAATTGAAAGTCAGTACTGCATGTACTACCACAAATATATAATATATTTTTTTTTTGACAAATGTATCAAAATAAAGTCTTTATTAATGGAATTCGCCTTATATCAATCCAATACATCTTAATCATTCTTATTCACAGTGTCCATGATCGTACCTCTCTTTGTTTTCCTCTGGTTTGGTCTCAAACGCAGCATGTTCCTCTCTGCTGGGGTCGTAGTGCAGCACTGACACGTCTCTGCAAACACACATTTTCATTTATTAATTCATCTATCGAACGTAACCTGATGAGACACAAAGTTCCAGTTCAGAAGTGGTGGTGGGACCAGTGTGTGTGTGTGTCACACCTGAAGGTCTTGGCTTTGCTAGCAGTCTTGCTGCTGCAGGTTTGTTGGCTGCTGCCGAGGACGCTCTGCATGATGAACAGGTTCTTCTTCCTCTCCTCATCCAGAGCCTCATCATCCTTTGTCGTCTTCACCTCTGAATCATAAAACGTCAGTTTATTTATGTTAATAAATAGTATAATAGATGCTGACAGGTTTCATATTAGTGGAAAGAGTTATAAACAATAAAAAAGGCAACAGATAACTGGACTCAAATGTTTCTATAATTTGCAACACCTACCCTCCCCTGACTCTTCGTCTTTGCCCTCGTCTTCATCCAGGAAGCGAGAATCCATCCGGAATCGCTCGTCTGCCCCGAAGTGAGACTGTAGCTTCATCAGCTGGACACACACACAAACAACAAACCAACATCAGAATCATGTTCGTCCCATTCTTATAATAATGTTTGATTGCTTTAAAGTCTGGATCAGATATTTATTTTTCTCCAGAGGATACATCTCTATATTCGGATCTCATTCATTCAGTTCTACAAAATATCTGAGCCCTGTCGGTTCTCCTGAGGAGATGACGTGTCTGGAATATGAACAGGACACTTAGATATTAAATGATAAAAAGAACAAGCAGAGAGCCTGTAAAAGGGAACAAACAGCACAGCATCATGTGAACTTGTCTTCTCACCTTCTGACCGGCTCGACCTTCAAACTCAGGTCTGACGTCAAATCTGCTGCCATCCTGCTCTTCATCACCACCCTCTTCATCGTCATCACTGCCGCCAAACAGCTGAGGGCCTGACTGCTTCAGACGCACCTAAATACACACACACACAAACATGGAACAAGAGAAACTATGAGGTTGCCACAACTTTCAGGCTAAATGTTCGTATTAGATGATAAATGAAAAATAAATAAAATGATAAATTCGTCAAATAAACTTGCAGGTAGATTTGAACTTAAACTCATCTGAGCTGGTTCCCTCACCTTCTCTTTTGTCTGTTTTTTCTCATTGGCCGATGCCTCATCATCCGTGGTCTCGTCCTCTGAATCTGATTGGCTGTCCTTGAGCAGGGTCTTCTTTTTTGACATTGTGACATCTGAGGTTTTCTGCTGCACATCTTCATCACCATCATCCTCCTCATCATCAGAGCCAAAGACAATATGTTTCCCTGCTCCTGGTTTTGGAGTATCCTGATGGAGAATAAGGTAATGTGAAAATATTAGATTGATTGTTTACGGGTCTTCCACATCAATGTAAAGCTTGATTTCCTCAGCGCCCAATTACAGATGAGTTAAAAATGGATAAGAAGTGCACCCACAGAATTCTCTACTATTTTACTAATCTCTAATTATTCTAATAACATCACACTCACCACGTTGGAGAGAGCTCCCTGTATGAGCTTCTTGTGTTCTTCGGCCTCCTTCATTCTCTGCTGGACGGCAGCGAGTCTCCTCGTGTTGGCCTTCCTCTGCTGCTCCTTTTCCTCCTTGGCTCCTAACTTCACCCGAGAGAGAACCTGCACCTTCTCTTCCTCCTCTTCGCTGGAGGAGGAGCAGGAGGAGGAGGACTCGCTGTGAGGAACAGGGGGAGTTGCTGTTTTCCCAACATCTTTGGCAGAGACAATTTCTTGTTCGTCCTCGTCTTCCTCAGAGGAGGAGCTGGAGGATGAAGGTAAAGTCTTTGCTGTAGCTTTGGCTGACGGAACAGCCCGACTAGCCTTCCTCCTCTGCTCCTCTTCCTCCTCATCGTCGCTGCTGGAGGAGGGACCTGTCTCCGGTTTCTCAGTATTAACAGCAGATTTATTTGGAACTTTAGTAGCAGCCTTGTTCTTCACTACCTTCACCACCTTCACCACCTTCACAACTTCCTCCTCCTCCTCCTCCTCCTCCTCATCATCATCGTCGCTGCTGGAGGAGGGACTTGTCTCCGGTTTCTCAGTATTAACAGCAGATTTATTTGGAACTTTAGTAGCAGCCTTGTTCTTCACTACCTTCACCACCTTCACAACTTCCTCCTCCTCCTCTTCCTCTTCCTCCTCACTGCTCTCTGTCTTCTTTGTTTCTTTGTGTTTTCCTTTGCTCAAACTTTTACTAGTTTTGCTTTCAGCTGCTTTCTGGTCCACTTGAGGAGCTTCTGAGTGCAGCTTGTGTCTTTTGACCACACTTCCTGTTTTCTCCTCCTGCTGCTGCTCCTCTCTCTGTCTCTTCGGGCAGTCGTTTGTTTCTAATCCCTTGTACAATGTCTTTGTTCCCTGGAAGGCCGGCAGCATCCCTTTCCTCTTCTTCTTCTTGTCGTCATCGCTGCAGTAGCCCCGCATGAGGGAGGCGAGGATCTCTTCTGGCGTGGTGCCTTTCTTGGGTTGTTTTGTGACGCCAGATATGAGGTTAGCTTCTTTTTCGGAGCTGCCGCTAGGGATGCTGGGAGCTGTAGTCTCAGAGGTCTGCGTGGCTTCTTCAGCTAGCCTCTGTAGATCAGCCATGGTGATCTCCAGACGGGTGACGTTAGAAAACATGGCTTCATAATCGTCATCATCGTCATCATCATCATCATCATCATCATCATCATCCTCCTCCTCCTCCTCATCATCCTCATCATCATCATCATCCTCAGAGTCTGAGGAAGAGGACTTCACAACAGGGAGAACTGCCAACATCTTACACTGGTTGCTGCTTTTTTTCTGAGAAGGGGCGGAAGTTATTTGATCTTCAGCATCTGCTGAATCCTTCACCTTCTCCACCTCCTCCTTCTCCTCCTTCTCCTCCTTCTCCTCCTCCTTCTCCTCCTCCTTCTCCTCCTTCGCTGCTGCTGCAGCTTTACTTTTCTTCTTCAACTTTTTCTTCCTATCCGTGTTGTTCCCTGAGCTGTTTTCTGCAGCGGGCTGTGTCTGTTTCTCCTGCGATGGAGCTGGAGGAGGAAGAAGAGGAGGAGCCGGAGGTTTCCTGGATGCAAGGAGTTCATCTGTGTCAGCAGAATCATAGTCATCCTCGTCTTTGTCATCTGGCCTACCTGGAACCAGAGAGAAAAACATTTCACATTTCAAAGCACAATTAAACAAGATTGGTTTGATCACTTGATATTTGCACAGATCCTTCTTATTTAATTACTATCATGTTTGTGGCGTTGCTTGCCAGCACACAAACTATAGGTGGGAGGTCAGAGTCAGAAATCTAGACACCTGAACTCTTATGCCCCCCCCCCGGTTAAATCCCTGGAAAATATCTTGGAACCCGGAGAACAAGCAAACTCCACACAGACAGATGATGAGGAGACAGATTCTTAATCTCAAAATAAGTGAAAGCCCAGATGAAAACTCACAGGAACGTCCCGACTTCACCAGGTAGTCTAATCCAACCACTTCCAGTTTATCATCCTCCACTTCCTGCCCCAGTGCACCACGGGAGGTTTTCTGATTGGCCACCATTATGCGGATTTCGTCGTCCGAATCCAGATCGTAGCCGTTTAAAGGCAACAACTTCCTCGGAGCCGGTCTTTGGTTGGTTGGGAGTTGAAATCCGTTGCTGAAAGGTTCAGGTTTGGGCTTGGGCTTGGGGACCAGGACAGGGACAGGGACAGGGAAAGGGACGGAATGAACAGTCGGCTCCAATCTGAGAGGAAACAACAGGAAGGAGAGATTTAATGCGAGCAGAGTGACACATCATGAAAAATGAATCAAGTGACACATAAAAGTCCTTAAACATTTCAAACTAAATACCAAACCAGTGGAACTTCAAGGACACACTCTGAGCAGCAGAACACATTGTTACCTGGTTGCGCTCACTGCGTCACTGGAGCTGGTCACGCTTTTCCGACTCTTTTTGGGTTTTGGGGGCACATATGGAGGGAACTCGCCCCGCCTCTTTTTGCTGATGTCATCGTCCCCTCCCTGCACCTCCCAGGTGAGCTGGGTGATGGGGGTGTGCTGGTCCTCTTCACCTCGGTCCAGCTTGCGGATGTTGTGGCTGTATTTGGACGGGTCATAGTTCAGGGTTCGAGCTTTGCTGCCTTTCCGACACCGGAGCTGCAGGATGGGGAGGACTCGTCCAAACTTACTGACCACCCAGTCCTGAAAGCAGAGCAGCCAGAGGACAGTCAACACCAGGGGACTGTTGAAATCATTTCAACATGCAGTGGCCTGATATAAGATATAATACAGCACCAAGACAGACAGGAAGCAAGAAAGAGAACTAACCTAATTGTTGTGTATTCTTAGATTATATATTTGTGTTCGTTTTCAATTCTGACTGTCAAACTATATGATAAAAGTTATATGAGCCACACCAGACATCAGTGACATCGATTCATAGGATACAGCTGACAAAATGTGTTATAAAAGATGTAATTATATATATTCTTTCTCAGCTACACTATAGATGTCCTGTCTCATAGTCTCTCTCTCTCCCCGGGGTCCTGATAGAAACAGGAAGCTGTTGATGACCTGACCTCGTGTCCCGGGACTTCGGTCCCTGGCACTGCAGCGCTCATGTGGAAGTTGTCCACGCCGGCTTTGCTCAGCGAGTCGATCAGCTTCTTCTTCTTGTCTTCAGCTGCAGGCGGCTGGAGGCGCTGCTCCTCCGCCTCCTGTCGCTCCTGAGCTAGTCTGAAACACAAAAAGTTAAAAATGTCAACCACTCTGGCTACAGCTTCTCTGATTTAACTAATTAACTCTGTTTGATTTAGCTATAAACTGAATAACTGTTGGACAAATCAAAACATTTGAAGATTTCAGGTTGGAGGCTGAGGAGCTATGACAGACATTAAAAAAATATATATATTGACAAACCTCTGACTCTTTACAGCAGAATTTAAAGATTGATCAATAAGTAATAATTAGCAGATTAGTTTATTTCATCTTTCTCTCGGCTCAGAGTCAAGTCCAAAGACTTCAGGTGAGATGAACCTGGCTTTACCTCTGCAGGACACTCTCCTTGGCATTTTCAATCTGCAGAGTTCCTCCTTTCCATTTGGATTTGTTCAGCACCGTCATACCTGAGGAGAAAGGAAGTATACACATATACTCTTCTGGCATGGTGCTTTACATATATACATATACGAGTATTATGCATGATTTCATTTTGTTTAAAGACACTGAAACAAGGGAAACTGATCTTTGAGGTTCGGTTATTCACTCACATCTCTTCAGGTCAGCTTCTGAAATGTTGATGTTGATGTAGCTGAAGGTTTTGTAAGGAACTCCTGCAGGAGAACAACATTAGTCAGGACACATGCAGCAGTTGGATTATAATCAAACGATCAACACCGAGTTTGTTGGAACAGTGAGTGTTGATGTCTAAGATTTAAAATTCAAATAACTTAAAACTATGAAGTGAATTTAATTCCGTGCATCAATAAAATTGCTGTTCAGCAGGTGCTTCTCAACTACAGATAACATGCTATCCAACAACAAATGTCCTGTTATACCGACCATAATAACTTGGATGAATAGTGTAGTTATCTGAACTGAGTTTAGGATCTTATAGTTTACAGCAACAGATTAAATAGCGGGTGAATGTCGGTGTCCAGTGAATTTCTCACCGTCATCGTCTCTCCTGGTCCGTAGCTCAACATCTTGCACTTCTCCAAACTTCCCAAATCGATCCTTCAGATCCTTCTGAGTGATTGTGTGGCTCAAGCCACCGATGTACAGCCGCTGCATTTCTCCGTGTCCACACCGACGCTGTCACTGCACAACAGTAAACACCAGCATCAGCCACCTACCATCACACCATCCCTTTATCAAGCAATGGATGGGAGCAGGGTTTGATGAACCAGAAGGCTTGAACCTTTACATTGCCAGTTATGTTTGATCAATCAGGGATAAGTTAATAAACTAGAAATGTACAATCACAATGATAACGATGAATTAATTGTCAGTTTTAATTCTGTGCACAATGGCGCAGCAGCCCTGGATCAGACTTGTCCTGCTGCACCTGTATTAATCCTCAGCACGTACCCAATACCATATAACCAAAATTGATAATTATAAATCGGACCCCCTTGCTCGATTCAAGTGGTATCCCCCAGGGCTCTCCATTTGGCCCAATCCTGTTCAGTATACATGAATGATCTGCCTTCTGTTTTGGGAAAATGTGTTTTCCTTATGGTTGCTGACGATACTTTTATTTCTTCCCATTGTAAACCGGCAAACAAGGTTCAATATAATCTAACCTAAGTCATGTTGAAGTTCACATCCTGGCTTAACCATTGTTATTCGCAGTTGAATGCATCTAAAAGAGAGTGTGTGTAATTTTCTCCAAAAGCAACAACATAGAAATACTTAGGGACACACAAACTCCAAGTTTAGTTTCAAAACAGCAGACACACATAGACACGGTTTCTAATAAACTCAGTTCTAGGCCATGTAGAGATGTTTAGTGTTTTAATCAATTAAGTCTAGTGATGAACTATTCCAGGGATCACGCTGAAAGGAAACTCTCTCGTCACTTTTAGTAGTTCAGTGTTCCTGATAGTTATCTCGATAAAGGTGAAGTGACACAATACAGATCAGCTCCTGCAGCCTCCACAAGACCCATGAAGCTGAATGAGGCAGATCCCACCCAGCATGCTGACTTCACCAGGGAGACCTTAAACTACCACCACCACCACCACACTCCCAGTGCCACCACACCACCACACTCCCAATTCCACCACACCTGGAGCTACACGTGCTTATAGCGGAGCGGACTGTGTCGTCACCAACAAATATCAACAAATATTATCGACAGACAAAAAATAATCAAATGTTTACCTCACATGTGTCCAGCTGGTGTCACTGTCAACTCTGTCCGGGTCGGTCCCGTCGACTTTCCCTTCCGTGCTTGTCCCCGCAGCCCCTGAAACGTTCCGCTGTGTTTCAATTACAACCAGAGTGAAATTAAATAAAACATAATGTATTTAAAAATAAAGAAATAAAGTCTATATAAGTTAATGATGACAGAAGATGTTATTAACTGTTCACCGCTAATTAACATCAACAATAAACAAATCACTTCCTGATGGCTCATCAAGCTCAAACCACAGAGGGGACCCTCATAATTTCCATGTCTGACAAACATTTGATTATTGTCTATTAAAAGCAATAAACTAATATATTTACGTTTTAAATTAAAACATATGACAACTTGCAGTAATTGCATCTATAATGAGGCGCACAGTTAATTACCGGTCTTCATTGAATGATATGTTTCCCCCTCTGGTTCATGACAAGTGGTATCGTCCACAGGGCGCGAGTCTCCAAACTGTTTTGGTTTTCTCAGAAAACGCAGAAACTTTCCTTCTGCTTCAAACTGAGTATTTATCTCATTTAACAGAATAACTCGTGTGTAAATAAGTGGAGCGAGAAGTTTGAAGTGACTTTAATTCAAGGAAGTGGACGTGACAGCGGACACAGACCGGTGAGCTTCATTTAAACTGACCTTAGATCGGTCATCACAAAGATGATACTGTCATCAACACGAATGGGACTCAGCCTTCACTGATTAGTTTGGTCTTTACGTTGTTATTTAACCTTTAACAGAGTTAGCTTCATGACTCCAGTTGGTTTTTACACAAATTAACTAACATAGGTTAATATATCGATGTATGATGGACCCTTGATATTCAACTATTGATGATAATGTGCTTCTGTGAATATGAATATGTCTTAATGGAACTAGAAGCTGTTTTAACTACAGACACAGCACAAAGAGCAACCACTGACTCCTAACTTTAGATTGTTGCTAATTGGTTCCATATTCACATTATATTTTTAATTGGCATTAATATTCCATCACGTGCTTTTGGGTTTTCAGCTGTACAGATCCCTTCCTGACAAATAATCATAACATCTTATTAAAAACTTTTGTCGCATAAGGTTTTTCCAAAAAATATATTTTAAATTCTTGAATTGTCACCTTCTTTTTTTACCCTAATAAAAAATCCAATAGGAAATAGATGCGTGTGCTTTCATTTTCCAAAGTTTACCGGCGCTACACAAGATGTGAAAACTTTCATTGAAGTCAGTTATATTTTCAGTGTAAGTCACATATTCGATTGTGTTACTTGTGTGTTACTTAAAAATACGTCAGTGCTAACTAGTGTAAGTACCAATTAGCAACACTTTAAACCAATCTCACATAGCATCCTGCCCCTTCCTGCACATATAGTAGCATAAATTGGGTTTTTGTGTAGTGTAATCATTGTTTTGTGTACCTCCTAGATGGAGGAGAACATGTGTGAGGAGAACATTGAGGAGGTGAAAGGGCTCAAGGCTGAGATTGATCAACTCCGGGCTGAAGTGGCAGAACTGCAGCACCGACAGAAGCAGAACCTCAAGGACATGACGTTCAACTTCAGAGGGCAAATGCAGGATGCACTGTGAGTTTCAATCTCTTTATTTTTCAAGCTGTAGCAACTTCACGAAAACAGCCTTGTCAGTAAAAGTCACACATTTTAGATTTAAGCACATCGTCAAGGGCATTTAGGTTGTGTCCAAATTCTGTTTGTGTTGGTCAATGAATTAAAATGTAGCTGAGCCAGGTGCATGGTTCAAAGGGATATGCTCAGTCTCTTAATTAGTCATGTGAGTAATTTGGGCGTAACAGGCAGTGAACTTATTAATCAGACCACACACTGTCACCTCATATTTCATTTAGAAGCAAGTAAGTTGCTGCCCACAGACCTCTGAGGGGGAAAGGTCAAATCAAATACTTTCATTCATCTCCACAGGTCGTATGTGTGCGGACAGAAACAGGTGGGATCGAAGGAGGAGGTGGAGTCCAGGCTGAAGGAGGAGGTGGAGGAGCTGGAGGAGGACCTCAAGCGGCAGACCCAGATGAACGGCATCAGTCTGACCAGCTGCACCACCAAGACGCTGCAGAGCAGTAAGAGAGGAGCCGTCTGAATCCACAAGCTACACTGTTTACTGACACTACAAATTAAAATGATCAACCAGTGAAGAGAAGAACCAGGAGATTAAAACATTAAAATAATTTAGTTATTATACAAATGATCAGTATATGATTGTTGTGCTTCATGGCAAACCTCAATTATTGGTTGTGTGTGTGTGATGTGTGATGTGTGTGTGTGTGTGTGTGTGTGTGTGTGTGTGTGTGTGTGTGTGTGTGTGTGTGTGTGTGTGTGTGTGTGTGTGTGTGTGTGTGTGTGTGTGTGTGTGTGTGTGTGTGTGTGTGTGTGTGTGATGTGTGGTGTGTGGTGTGTGGTGTGTGTAGGTAGCAGGAAGTTGGTCCAGCAGCTCTCTGTATCAGGACACTGCTCTGAACTGGTCTTCCAGGTTGAGTTCAAGCTCTCTGACTTCACGGTGAGTTTTTTTTTTAAACTCTGCCAAGGAGTCTATATTTCCAAGCCCTGTTTGTTTGTTTGTTTGTTTGTTTGTTTGTCTGTAAACTAAATAATGTGAAGCCAACTCGATGGATCAGCACCAAACTTGGCGAAGGGATCTGATACGAGTCCGGGAAGAACCCATTAGACTTTTCACTTTCTTTAACAGTGTCAAATAGGGCCTTTGCAACATTTCTCCAGTTTTCCCAGTGAATAATGCATCGTGTGAAACTTGGTGCAGCTTGATTGAATTTAAGGTTTAAGGACTGTCAGGCCTTTGCAGAGGTTTGAGCTCTACTGGGTGACATTCAAGGCTTTTGGCCAAATGGTTCCGTTTCTTTTCTTTAACACTGTGGAAAACGCTTCTGGTAACACGTGACACTCTGAGGGACACACTTCAGTGGATTGTACTTCAGTGCTGATGCTGTATTCAACCAGCAGAGGGTGACACAGGTTCACTTACGAGGCATCAATTGCTCTGGTAAGAAGTTTTTCAGAACTCGCAAAGCACTCCAGCATCAGGTCATGTCTCATTCAGAGAGCAGAGGAAATGTCAGGTATAAGTCGTGCATCATGTCAGTCATATCAGGTGAAGTCATGTTGGTGCCGCCTGCAACCAAAAGTCCTCAGGTTAAGATCATCTCTTCAAAATAAAGGTAGACCTCTAGGGGCTTTTTATATGTTCCAATCACTCTCGATAAAAGAGAGTTTCAATCAGAGTAATTTATAAATTAGAACGTTTAACATTTTTTATTGATTATGCTCGACAAATGTTTTTTGCATATCATTTTGTGGAGGTAAAGGGGCCCAAGGAAGATACCATTAAGTTGGGAACAAATTGGAAAATCATGATCAAACAATATTTAAAAAGTTCTATTATAGTTTTTTGTATATACTTAGTGCTTTGGACACTTTCTTTCTGTACAGTTTCAGTCTTCAGCCTTCTGGTGAGTTAGAAGCACATTGTGAACAAGATCAGATTTGACCTTTTGAATCATGCCAGCACTGCACATGTGTAGTCGACACTAATTGTAGTTTTATTGTAGGGAACATCAGTGTTATTCTCGTCTGTGGACCTCCTTCGTGTAGGTCCAGCGCTCTTCTGGTTTTCATTGTCTATCGACTCTTTACCACAACAGCTGGTTTCATTGAATCCCCCTCCTGCGTCTGGCTCATGAAGTGCCATTAAAATCTGAGTTTTTCTTCTGAAGTTTCAACTTGTTTTGATCAAGACATTAATTATTTGGTGCTGCACTTTAGAAACGGAGTCATTTTGTAAACACACACTCTCTTCTCTCAACCTTTTATTGTAGACTGATTAATAGTTGTTTTTTTGTGTTGCAACAATGTTGGCTAGTACAGTTGCCAGTAACAGTTTTGTAACCCATTCAAAACCAATCACATTTATGATTTGTGTCTCCTCAAATACTGAATTGCTTTCTTCCTGACATGGAGGAGGATGTTTGAAGGAACTTTCCTCTTGAGAAGATGTGCAAAAGGATTTCAACCTCATGTCTGTGTGATACAAATGAAGCTGGTGTTGGGATATGGTTACTTAAAAATACACCCAGCAGCACAACTATGATACAAACAAATGAACAAACAACTTCATGTCATTGTTGACTTTTAAAGAAGGAAGGTTCTGATCCGCTGGTAGCAGCACAGTGGTGTCCACAAGTTTGAGAAGACTGGACAAGGGTTAAATACCAGTGATATCCTGGTTATACTGGCTACAGTGACTTTTCTTCTTGTACCTGAGGTAGAATGATGATGATGATGATGATGATGTGTTTGCTCTGCAGCAGAGTCAGAGATCTGAGAGGACGATCAGTGATCTGAACGTGGTGATGGACGCCAGTGACCTGAGCAGCCTCGGCAGCTTCCTGTCTGGGTAAGAATGAGCGCTTGATGAAAACCTCATCTGATCCTTTGCCCTCCTGAGTGTAAGAGGAATTCAACTTTCCTTCAACAGCAAACCTTTTCCAAGTGATGAACTTTAATGTGATGTAATCTGAGTTTTAAATATTGTCAAGATCAAAAAAAATACCGGTTTCTAATCAACATTATTCAATCAAATAATCCTGAAGTTTGAGGGATTCACAAAATAATCTGCATGGTGGATTTAAGGCTGAAGATAAAGCTGTCGTGCTCCATCTTTATATACAGTCTCTGTTCTGAACTTCTACACCTGTGAACGTGCTGAAGAGCTTCTCATTTAAATATGAAATAACTAAGCACTCGGCCGTTCATATTGTTAAACGTGCGTTTTCTTCACAATAGTTGTGTAACGACTGAAAAGACGGCGTTTGGAAGAGAAATCTCTTTGTCGAGTGATTTATTTACACCGTCTGAGTCCAGCTCTGCATGTTTGATACTGGACCTCTCTCCTGTCAGGGTGAAGCGTCCTGTTTAGTTTAACTCAAGAGTTTATTAAAGTAGAAAAACATGTCAGATGAGCGTCATCCAGCTGAATCCTCTCACTCACACGTCGTTTCTCTCTTCATCCCACAAACAGCCAGCCTCCCCTGCAGCGGACCACACAGGTGCAACTCATTACATTTGTAATGGCTGCGTTCCATTTAGGTGTGCTGGTCTACTGGCACACTAACCCGTAAACAGAGCGTTGCCATCGCTGGTATTGGTTTCACCTGTTCTTCTCCTGCTGTGACTGCTCAAAATACCTGAGCTGCATCTGCTGAATTGAGATTTACTCTCCTGTATCCTGAGGATTAATCCCTGTTACTTTCCTACCAGGTGCTTTTTACACTGTGTGGAAAAACACCTCAGTGTTACAGATGGTGTTTCAGAACAGAATCTCTGTTTCATCGTTTATTCTGAATTTCTAAAGAGGCGTAATGAAATTCTTGTTTGGCATACCACAACCTGACTGTGGGAAATTATTCTCAAAAGTCAAAATTCTCTTCTGTTGATCAAGGCACAGTGGAGGAATAAATATAAATAAATAAACATGAAACGGAGCCTGACAGTCACTAGATTTTTTTAGACCTATACTGATATTTAATTTTTCCAGTATCTGGATTGGCACTGAAATCAATCAAGCTCCGCCAAATTGCAAACATTTAAATGAATCAATGAATAAATAAATAAATAATCAATCCAATTTATTAAAAGGGGAAAAAAAACGTTGAAACCTCAGAGATCCACATGTGCCTGATCCCAGGACAGACAGAAGTTCAATAGATGCTGCGTGTAACTGAGAACATGATGGAGAAGTGTGTCAATGTCACATTAGAAAATGTCTGTTAGAGATGAGGGAAGGAGCAATGCCAAATGAATTGAGGAGTTATTGTTATAGTAATGGTAGAATATGTGAGCAGGTGTATTGTATATCAAGCAGTCTTGTTGTTAATCATAGACCATGATCAGCCGCCACCATCAGGATCCACTACCACATAGATAAATCCTCCAAACACGACAGATCCATGAAATTACTCTCTGGGGAAATGGTGAAAATTCAAAAAGTGTCCCGATTATTTAAAAAAAAAGTCGATTTAAAAAATCCTGGATCTGCTCCATTGTACGAATCTTCATGAAATGATAATGGATTATTTCTTGGTCAATGTCCCATCCTTCAATTTAGTTTCATGGAATCCATTCGGTGGCTTTTGCATAATCCTTCTGACAAACAGCAGAGGGGGTTGACTGTATGATGGCTGCTATCTTTCCACCAGAAAACAATGAAATCAACATATTAGATCTCTTGAATTTGGTTCTTAAAGAATAATGACTGAGATTTGCAGATCATTTTACAACATATAACTAAGCTGCTCAGTTCGCTCTGTGTCATTGAGACAGTATTTCTAAATGACCTTTAACATATCGATGACATTTCTTTATTTACATATAATCGTCAACTTCCACAGATGTGGATAAATATGTGATAAATATGTGATGCAATGCAATTTTCAACTGCATTGCTATTATCATTTATTAACATTCTATTTTTACCAAGTGGGAGGATGAGGTAGCATGTGGAGGGGATTTAGATGTTGGAAGCTTTAACATCATATGATTTAAAGTGTCTAAAAATATTCACAAGTGCTGTTTAAAATTTGAATGAAGGAAAATCCTGCATTGACACTGAATGAATAGGAATTGTTTAAATGTTCCCACCATGCTGTGGCCTCCTGCTGCAGCCGTGACTCTTTGGTGACCTCCAGTGTAACGTTCACAGACACCAGGCGCATCAGCGTGTTTCCTCACTTCTATAAGATCCGAGTGATGCCCTCGATCGTTAAAGAATATAGATGAAATGTGTTTGTTTATATGTGTTCAGTTTATGGGCCCAGGTGCATTTTCTCCTCTTATAAACACAGTGTGGCAGAAAGCGTCTGTTCCCTCGGTGGATCAGCGCCACAGACCTGAAGTCTGGTTTGCTCTATATCGGAGGCCAAACCACATCTGGATCTTATGGTCCAGTCTGTAGAGTCTGGCAAGAGAGCGATGGAAAAATCCTGGAGATAATGATTCTGACACACTGCTGCCTTCTCTCTACGTTATGTGTGTGTGTGTGGTTGTGTGAGAGAAAGGGAATAAGTGTTTAACAGTCCAAATCAGGATCTGAACTGTTTAAAATAAACACGGACTGTGGGACGTATTTATTTATTCTTTTGTTTGGACACATCTGTCCTCGTCCTAACTCGCACAGGCAGTGTAGTGAAAGCACTGTGTCACTTCAGCCTCAGTCAATCAGTGTCACAGAGGATGCATCCAGCCGCAGTGTGACGGGTGGCAGCCGGGTAGAGCATGCAGGAGGAAGGACCCAACGTAAACATACAGCTGCAGTAATCACGTGTTCTTATTTTCCACACATGACACAGACGTCAGCCTTTATCACCAGAAGCTCTCGATCAGTACCGTTGTCTTCCCAGGTCGCTCGCTGGGAATTCTGAGGACATTTTCCCGATGTATTCTCTCATGGCCTCAGTTGGACACTCTCCAGGCATTTGACAAGAGTGCTAGAAGAAAAAACTCAACTGACTTGGACATTTGTGTTCTACCTACAACCGCAATGCAAAATTTTGAATTGCTTTCGTTAATGGTTGTCTCCCTCTTGTGAAGTAACCTGGTGAAAACTTGCTTTGTTACCAATAATAAGGATTGAGGATATCCCCCCAAGCTCACCCTGCTGGAGGCGTGAGTCCTGTGCAGCGGCCACAAGTTCGGTTTTGACTTTGCCCATTTCACGCATGAACTGTCCTCAATAAATACAAAAGGCCCATAAATATATTTTTAAAAGGTATTGAGGATTTAATCTGTCTGTACCAGAGCCAGTAAAATAACATCTGAAGTACTGCCATTAAAATGGCAGGTGTGGATGAGTTATACCCAGCAGCAGGTTGCTGTCAGTCGATTTCCAGAAATAAAATCCCTCAAAGCAACGTGTTCTGTTGATCTTCATTGCAGAAGGTTCCTTCTTTGGTATAATCATCTTAACACCACAGTCTACAAACATCACTAGAATCAGGACACTGATAAAGTTGTTGTATTTGTATAGATTGACTGGCTCAACTGGCTTTCTGACAGTTATGATCATTCAGAACCAGTCGGACCAAATAGGTTTAATCCAGCAACATCAAAACCAGGAACCAGTCTCCATATCTGTCCTCTAGGTCGTGCCTCGTTATTTGGGAGGGTGCTGCCATGTTTCCATCAGCTCTGTGTGGAATAACAGTTGTCTGGAAAATTCACCCCACTACCGTCTCGCCCTGGGCCCCCATGGAAAACTCTGGAAAGACTTTGACAGAATGTCCCTGGTTCACTCAGAGGGAATCAAACCAAAACATGTTTTCTTTCTTTGCTGTTACCAATGTACAGAATTCTGCAGAATGTAAGGAAGCACTATTTATAAACTCTGCTTTTACAATCGTTGAGTAGGTAGTTAAGGAATTTATTATTTATTTACTGCTGTTCATCCACATTATTGAAATAATGAGACAAATGTTCAGTTTGCACTGACAGCAGATTGACGGGTGCTTTTATTGTGGAGCATGCTAACACATTAACAATTTATAACCTATAGATACGTGGCTGGAATTTGACTATCTACACACTCAACATCAGTCGATTAATAACTCCATTTTGAGCATGTTAACATTCTGATGTTAGCTACTAGCTCAAAATATAGACTGTGGCTATAGACTCTGGTAAAGACTGTAAACTGAGGGTATCAGTGTTTCAGTGATAATGGATTATGATATCACCTTCGGGGATTTGGACCTTTGTTGATTAATAAAGGAAGGACGTGATTTTCAGCTTTGAGGAGACGGAACAAACCAATTTCTTTAAAATCTTTTCATTGGGGCGGTTGAAAGTGAAGGGAGAGTTACATGTCTCTGTCTGGAAGTGAACAGTGGATGTTGCAGTTACTCTGTGTGGAAGTGCGCTGTGTTCATTCATCTACCTGAGGAACTTAAAAACAGTTTACACTTGCACTGTGTCGTTTCAGAGTGGAGGAGAGCAGCGACCTCCTGTTACTCTTCAGGACTCTCAGGACTTTCTCCGACAGATGTGATGACCGCCGCCGAACCTTCTGCCACTTCCAGGTAAGTTCAAAATTCACTTTTAAACGGGCGTCTTCACCTTCACACACCTGCTCTCCATCTGCTCTCCATGCTCCTGAATCATTTGTGTATTGTTGTCACTCACTATTAATACAACCGACTCTGGATTTGGCTGAGTGGATCATTTCCAAGTGTTTTATGCGAATGGCATTTCCAAAGCTGTTTGTCGATTGTTGAATACCAAAAAACAAAAACATGATTCATCCTGAATTCCTTCAGGCGGGGGGGGGACCAGATGGTCAATCAGTCTCTGTGAGTATAGTGGGGGGGGGCAGCTGCAGGTTGGAATTCATCATTAACCTTTGCTTGAGTCTTTCTGAGTTTCACCCTCGTCCTTTAGAGGAGGAGCCTTGTTGTCTTGTCCAACGAGAGGTCGCAAGGTCAAACCTGAAGGTCTGGGTTTCTCTCTTTTTGGTCCACGATGAACTGGCATCCGGTTTTACATTTGAACTTTCCTGAGATGACCCCACACCCCCCACAGTTTCACCCACACTGCTCGAACACTCTTGTAGAACTTTAACTGTAAACTGCTCCATGCATTGAAAATACAATACATCTATCAAAAGATCAGAGTCTGATCATTTCAGTAATTGTTGTAGGTTCAATCAGAATATACAAATGAAGCCTTAACAACATCATGTCTCTGTCTCTTTTTAAAGCCATCTCCTCTATCGGTGCAAGTAACATTAAAATGGTTAATTTCACGAAACTCTTCTCAGAAGTTCTGGGAAATGGATCGATATATGTATTTTATGCCAATTTATGGGTAAATAATGAGAGACATACAGAAGCTTTACTGTTGGCTGGGTGATGGATAAATGGTTGTATGCATCAATATGATAGATACTCTTAGTAGGTAAGATATAGCTTCTTTAGACTGATAAACCGATTACTCTTCATACTCCAGTCTAGATGGAACGATAAATACAATGCAATGAATTCATTTTGTAGATAGACAAGTCTTAATGAGGCGATGCGTAATCTATGAGATCTTGGTCGGGCTGTCCACAATGATTGGAAGGCATTGCAAAGTCCTAACAAAGCATAGCTGTGCGAACACTGTGTATTCAGACTGATGAGTAGAAGAGTTCGGATCCATGCAGTGGGTGTGAACCTGTGTGGACGTAGTAAATGTCAGCCTGGGACTGTAATGAAGAGGAAGCACTAACATGTCATAGTAAATCACGCTGCAGAGGCAATATGGAATCTATTCTCCTGTTTACTCTGAGAATGTGAAGTTCTGCCAGGTTGGCTGGACTCGAGGAGGATTAACCCACATTTTCCATAACGGCCCTGTGTGCTCGAAACTCTCATTTTGCTTTACTTGCATTTCCTTGAGTGTTATTGGGGAAAAATATATCATTCCCTTTGTAACTGTTCAGCTTTAATGGAGGTTGTGCCTTTTACGCTGAGTTCCGGGCTTTAATGACACACAGACTTTAAAATGCACTTGGAGGAATAAACAAATAAAAAAAATACAAAACTAAGCATTCACAAATCCAATCCAGGCCAGGAATCTTAACATCTCTGTTGGTGGTAGACCACGACTTCAACCAGCCAGTCGGTTGGCTACGTACTCGCTTCAAACGACAGACCTTTAGGAGTATGTGGCCAATCACCGATTAGCATTCCTCCACTAAATTGTATCTTTAAATCTGTCTACACACAAACATGCAGACTTCCTTCCAGAGTCCAAACACATGCATGTTAGATTAATTGAGCTGATTCAGACATGAGCACCAGAAAATTGGGTCTAGACATTTTCCACGGTTGCCTTTCCTCATATGAAGAACGCACCAGGAGATTGTCTGGGTCATACGTGTTCACCACAGGACAGTGTCTCCAGCATTCAGATGAGGGGGGCACCTGGGTAGAGTTTGCAGGCGGCAGGACATGATGTTTAAATTCTGCTGCCAAGTTACCTGTTTTTTGTTTATAGCACATTGACTCTGGCATCGACCCGTATCGCCGAAAGCTCTCGAATCTTGGCGTCTCCTTCAAGTCGACATCTTTGTTAGTGTCCTCTATGTGTATGGCTCCTCTTTTCCTCCTGAGACATTTTTAATCTTTCTGTTTTGGGTCCAGTGTGTGTGAGAAATGCCATCAACACGCTCACTGGGTATTTTCCACACATTATTCTGCTTTATTCTCACCGGGGCTCACTCAGACACTTTCCAGACGTTTTACCTGGGGGCTGCAGGACAAGTTCAGACTTCAGTGCATGTCTGAAAGCAGCTTTGGAGAATGAGCACGAATGTTTGTTTGTCTCTATATGTCTGCCCTGGATTACACCGGTCCAGGGTTTACCCCTCCGCTCATGCATGTCAGCTGGGATCGGCTCTATTCCTCTGCAGCTCTCTATGGATAACAGGTGTCGGTAATAGATGGATTATGTCTTTGGTTATTCTCTTCTGCCTGTGCCTACATTTCCCCCAACATATTAAAAAAAAATTATCCTTGAGTGTTAAAGAGACTCCAACACATTTTAATTAAAAAAAAAAACTTTATTAAAATATCTTAAAAACCAAGCCATGTCACATACACATATTCCTGTATACCACTATATTATTCACATCAGTGATAACTTCTTGTTATTACTGGAAGGGAAGAGCTAGGGACACAAGCCAGACAGTTTTCAAAAAAGACATTAAAAAAAGATTAATTTTCACATTACTATAGATCATAGCTACGTTGCTCCCCAGGTCACTTCAACTGGAGTCTATAAATTAAAATGAACAAAGTAGAGTTAAGTCACAAAATACTTGAAGAAGCCTGCAGCTGGACTGATTTACTTGGCCATTGCCTCTATGGAGAAACATTAGTAATGGAATAATTATAAGTCAAATCAATTCACACCGTGAGTGAGCAAAGCCCAGAGTGTTGAAGTATATGTCTAATTTCTTCTGACAACACTTAATGAGAAAAGTATTTGCAGATGATTCCTGTTGGCGGTTCAACGTGTCCTCAGCGTTTGTCTGTTTAGTGACCAGGATTATGCAAAAACTATTAAACTGATTTCCATTCATTATTTGTGAAGAACCCATAAAATGGTATCTGGACAAATGGTGCATCCAGGAATTCTGTTCACCTTCTTTTGGAGGTATGCACACATGAGAGATTTTACACTGTACACGATACTTGTTAAAAGCAGCAGAGATATTTAGAAAGTTGCAATAATATCTGTAATTGTGTTGACCTGTGGCTGCAGGTGTGAGTTTGTTCAGTGTAAACAGAAGTTTGTGTTGTTTCCTTCATCCAGGTAGAACAGCGTCAGGTCAAAATTAAACAATAGGTAGGACTGTCGCTGTGGAGGCAATGGTGCTTGGCCACTCATTCACATCAGGGTTACATTAGTGCTACTGGTGATACTTCACTTGTGTAGAAGACGCTCAGAAGACACCTCAGCTGTGGTGTTTTCTGAATATTTTGGATTATCCGTCTCCTACGTGTGAATACCTCTGTATGCTTCAGACCAAGTGTCTCTTCAAGTCAGAGTCTCCTTTTCCACTGGTCAAATCAAAGTCTTTGTTAGATACAAAACAGACAAGCTGACAGAGGTGTAAAAATATGCAGCTTTTTAACTTTCCAGCTTTTTTAAGCTTTTCAATCCCTTTTTCTAGAACACTATGAAGGAGACACTGTCTGAAGGTGGGCCATTATAACCCTTTGTATGATTTAATGTTTAAAGACTGCACTGTGATGCACAAAGGAAAAGAGGGATGAGGCCCTGAGGCTTTTCACCTCCCTTTCACTAAGCACTGATTTTACACAAGGTCAGACAAACTAGTTTGAAGCATATTTCTGTCTTCACACCACTTCTCAGGTGGTTCTGCACCAATTTATGTGGCAATTTCTCTGAACTCCTTTCTCTTAACTCCCCCCCCATAGACTGATCATAGCCACTGTCGAAGAGTTTGTTTAATTCTTCTCCTTCAGTCCGGTGAATGGTTTCATTTCGACCTGACAATGTCACAAGCTGTTTGTAGGTTTGCTGAAGTAAATGGAACTAGCGCCCCAGCATCCTGAACGTCACAGTATCCCCACCCCTAAGCACTGTGGGAAAACTGCCTCGTCGGAGGGGGCTACAGTAAAACATCTGCCTCCTCAGCGGTACCGTCCAACAGGCAGCACCTTCATGCAGGTGAAGCTGTCGGGGTACTTGGACAACATCACAGGGTTCCCGTCCATACGGATCTCACTGAGGCTCAGTCGCAGGTAGTAGGTGTCATTGGACTTGCAGAAGGTGTCTTTGTTCACCAGGGTGATGTTGTTGTTCTGGTGGAAGAAAAGAAAACAACAAATGAATGTAACAGAGTAAATCAAATCTTAGCTTTTGGAATCAACTTCTGCACGACCAGGTTTTTAATAAAATTCTTTCAAAAATGTATAGGTGTAATTTATCTAATTAAATGTAGGACCACATGTTCCAGCGAATAGATGGTGTCAGTGTTTTCTGAAGTCAATTTATTTGTGTGTATAAGATACAAACCTGTAGATGTAAGATCCGAACACTCTCTGGGATTTGTGGAACGGCCTCCAGTTGGTTGTCAGCCAGGAACAGGTTGGTCAGCTTGGTCATTTTCTATTAGGGAAACAAATTCACATCATCAGTGGATTAAACAGTTGCCATCGATTGTTAAAGATTAAACCAGATTTACTATGAAATTGTGAGCCTCAGCTATGTGGATCCATAACATGTTAAAAAATATGTTGTTGGTTTTCTTTCTGAGAGTGAGAGGAAAAGACTGATATCAATCTCATGTCTCTACATCGAGTTTGGAACTGGATTCTGGATGTGGTTAATTTTTAAAACAAATGTAAGGGTTTGTGGTTTTAGGGGTAAGGTTACCAGCTACAAATATCTCCTGTCCAACCACAGCTGTGTGTTGGGAACTGTGGTTTTTGGCACAGACGTGGTGATGTGCGGTTTGACCCACAGATGAAGTGGGTTCAGGTCAGCTTTCCTGAAAGTTTTGTGTTTTGTGGTCAGGATGAGTCAAAAAGTGATAAAGCAGGACGCCGACTCATTTACTAATTCACCTCCCTTTCTCCACTTCTGTCTCTTTCACTGTTCACACACACGTACCTGGTCCTCTTAAGTCCCGGCTGTCAATAATCTGGTCACGGGAATCAACTGTGTTATGTTGCTGAGCGGAACCTGAAGCTTTTTGGTTGTTATCTCTCAGCAGATCACTCGCTAATCGTAGAGATAGATGCAGTGTGCGTCTGGTTCTTTTTAAAAAGTGCTTTGATTTCCCTCTTTCGTTTGTAGTTACTCTTGAAACAGTTGGAAGGGATGGTGTGTACCTTGAAAGCGTTTGCTTTGACACCCTTGGTTCTGAGGAGGTTGTTGTTGGCGTTGAAGACGGTGAGCTTGGCAGGAAGCATTGGAAGTTTGACCAGTCGGTTCTCAGCCAGAGACAGCTCCTCCAGCATGGTGAGTTTAGAGAACGCGCCATCTTCAATCTCCGAGATCAGGTTCCCCGTCAAGTCGATCCTCTTCAGAGTCACTGTGTGCAGATGGGAAAACAGCAGCTTAGAAACGTGTAGATGTTTCGGATTTGTCTCTTTCTTTATGTATCATTAAATGTAAGTATCTCTGTAGCTGTCTGAATCTTCATTATTCAACTTTTTGGCCCTGTGTGGATATTCACACAATTTGATCCTCCAGTATTATTGTCCCTCTGCAGATGATTGCACTCCAGCACAAATACTTGTTGCCAACCAAAATATAAACCAGATAATCAGCTAAAACATCCGACCTAGATTCTGTAGCTTTGGTCATGTGATGCAGATGGTCTTCTAGACTCACCAATGTCAGAAAAGTCTTTGGTGTTGATCTTCTTGATCTTGTTGAAGCGGGCGTACAGGTAGGCCGTCTCTTTAGGCATCATGGGAACAGAGGTCATGTCTGGAGTGACCTCCTCACAGTACACAGAGCCAGTGAGACACACACACAGCAGGCAGGTGGGCAGGTCTGCAACACAAAGTCAACACACAGACTTCAGGCCCTGGGTAATCTGACTGATGCAGGCAGGATGGGAAACAGGTCTCTTTCTTACCTGAAACGTCTGCTCCCTCAGGGATCGGGCTGTCATCAGGCTCATCAGCAGAAGGCAGGGCCCTCTGCAGGAGAACACACAACCTGTTCATTTACTCATCACCACAACACTTGACACTGTCTGGGTTAGGAGGAGTTACTCCTGGACACAGCACTAGAAGCTCTCCTGCCCTGACGAGCATAGGAGGACAGGCATTGACCCTACCTGGCCGTCAGAAAGGAAATACTACTCCTGGTTCTATATGATCATCAACAGTGATTCGCCCTCCACCATCGGTCCCCAACCACCTAACCCCCACAAAACAGTCAACCGAAAGAAACACTGACTACAATGGGTTTAATATAAGTTAGCTATTCTTCAGCCAGTACAGTTGAAAAAGGTCTGCAGGTGAGGTTTCATGTCGTGGTTGGATGAAATGCATGATCGTTGACTTTCTCTTGTCGGACCTGAACCCTGGTTTACACTGAGGTCTGACTGATGTGAATTTGCTGTAAACACTAAACACCTGTGGAGGCTTGTTGGGTCTAATACATTATGACTAAGAAGCGATTCAGACTGTAATGAAGATGCTTTTGAAAAAGTCATCCATCTTTATGTGCAGTCCATGGTCAACATCATTTTCTCGATAGCCATATGATTGAGATGAGAACCATGTGGGTAGCTGTGGCAAACCAGAAGGTCGTTGGTTTGATCCCTGGCTCCTCCAGTTCTCCTTCCAAAGTGTCCTTGGGCAGCAAATCCAGCATCAGATCCCCGAGTTACAGAGATTACAGATACCACAACACTAAATAACAGGTTATAAAACTATGTGCACGCATTTTTCATTACGTTATTCACTTGGTCCGCTGTTTCTACTATCTCCATGTAAAAAGTTGAAGAACCTTGTTCATATTACAAAAGTTGTTTGCCAGGAATGTGGGCTTGGATGTATTTGATTGGCCTCTGCAAGTGTGTCCTCCCATGATGTTTCCACAAAAGTGGTTGGATGATTTTTCTGCGTTCATTTGGCCGTCTTGTCCTGTGCTAACACAGCAGTCTGCTGGAAAATAATGAGGAGGCTGTGATTTGTGACACAGATCTGTCATCAGCCTGAAAACAGGCTCAGTAAACTTTATTATCATCAATCCAACACTGATTCCTTGGATATATTGGTCAGCAGAGCTCTTAAGCAATCTGCATTACATTCTGCAGCTGTCTTCTCGCAGCTGGCTCTGATGTCAGACACTGATGTTCCTCATAAATTATCTGTTGGGGGAGAAATAACCATGTCTGGGTAATTCATTGTTTTTTTTAGCAGTATCTTTGTAGACTTTTGGAGGATGTCATGAATTTCATCCTTCAACCTGGGCAGTTTTGGGCTTGGATCTGACTTCTAGCGAATTCAAATAGCTAAGCCGAGATACCTGGGTAACTGGCATTGCTACTGGGGCTCAGGAATCTTAGAGTTAGCGTCTCCTCCTTCATCAAAGTCTGAGTTCAGTCCAGTTAAATGGCTGCAACCAATCAAAGTTTCCCTGGGTAAGATTACCAGTCCTCCATCAACCCTGCTTCTGGTCTCTGAATTGATTAGACCAATCAAAACTTTCTACATAGTGGATTAAGAGCTAAGCCTAAGTGGTTAGGTTTATCAGCAGGAGGGTTTGGCACAGACACAATCTTCTATGAAAAACAGCTGCTCCCAAATTAGGTTTTGACTCAGTAAAACTCAAGATACGTTTCATAGGCATATTCCCTCACACTTACTTCTTTCCCTCTCACTCTCTGGGTTGTTTGTGGCTTTTTCACATCCTGTAGCTTTTCTCCCAGAGGACGAATGAGACCAGAGTTTGGTTTTGGTTCATCCAAATATTTTTGTGTGGTTCGCTGAGGGTGAGTGTGGTTGATTCAGGGTTTGGCTCGTGTGGGGAAAGAACAAGCTAGACTTGACAAGGTGTGTGTTTATAAATGTGTGTTATATGTGTGTAGATGCATAGTTGACTCTCTGGGACCTTTTTTGGTGTAAACAGTGACCTTGTTATCAAACACCTCATTGGTATTCCTCATTGGAACCAAAGCCTGGAGGCAAAACACCATGTCTGAGGTGCTGGATAAGGTGATGCGTGAAGTAGAATTAGAGTTGTGCGGGGGAACGGACACCAGAGGAATGCAACGTTTAAAAAGTTCTTCTTTATAGTGTGTGTATGTGTGTGTGTGTGTGTGTGTGTGTGTTTGTGTTAGTTTAAAAAAAATAGCCTGGATTATTAATTTTGCGGCTCCTTTCTTCTAATCTATTCTTTTCTTTCCTTGCCATAAAGTTTCTCTTGACTTTAAAAATAAATAAATATTCTTTCTTTTTTACCTCAGTTCCATTTGACCTCACCAACTCACCAACAGTCACAATTGTAAAGATTGCCTTTTTACATTGTGCTGCAGGTGAGTGGCATAAACACTGATCAAAACAGTTTACTTGCGATTTATTGAAATTCAATTTAAGAAGCATAAAATACCTCTAAAGAAAGCATATGAAGAAAAAATATATAGTATCTACAGTCGAAAAAAGTATAAAGAACAAAAGCAGTATAAATGCACAAATTATAAAACAGGCAATGATTAATTAAGGTGTATAATTAATTGATTATGTGAAGGCACTGCAAAAATACATAGATTTAAAAGTAAATTGTAGCTTAATTTATTATTCAGAGTTATTGATAATCTTCTGGCAGAAAAGTGTGATTGATGTAAAGAAGAAAGTTCTTACCCGAGCTCTCCTTGATATGAAATTGTCACTGAAGTAAGTGTCCAGCTCGTTGCCAGGTAGAGATCCTGATATCAGCTGGGAGTTCTGGTTAAGCCCTCTGGCCGTGGATGCCATCAGCCAAGGTACCAGCACACAGGTGAATAAGAAAGCCTTCATGCTGTCCGCAGCAGTGTGATGCTGACACACCAGCTCGCCTCAAAGCCTGAGTTTGGGTCAGTGGGTGCTCTCAGCTACAGCCCCTGTTGGGATGTGTCAAATGACTGGATTTAAAGACTGAACCAGTAGCTTCCAGCCGACTCTTAGAGTTTATAGAGCAGAGCACTTAACCCTTCCCTGACCACCCACCATCCATCTGCTCTGAGAAAGAGACGTACACACAGACAAGATATGCACGGGGAGGTAGACGCACAAAAAAGACACACACATGGAAAGAGTCAAAAGAGAGAATAAAGTGTCTGTTTTGTTCAGTTAAATGTCGCTTAAATGTGTACAGGAAAAAACACGTTCAGCCAAAACTGCAGAGAAAGCAGAAAAATGTAAAGTTGACAACCACAGTGTGAGTGTGTTTTGTCAGGAGGAATTTCTGTGGTCTCTGCCCAACCGCTCAGTAATAGCTCGTTATAACAAACCTATGTTTCATTAAGCTCCATTAGTTTTTTTTTTCTCCTTCTTCACTGGTTCTGTTTCTCTTTGAGCCGTTGGTCAGGCAACACATTTGGCAGCTTAATTCATGTGATCAATTCTGACCAGTAGTAGAGTTTTCTTTGGTTTGCGGACAACTCCTCTCAAAGTGACTGATGTTTGAGGTTACTGTAGATCTCACTAAGCGCCCACACCATTCTCAAATGATCAAACAATTTGAATTGTGCAGAAAAAGCAATGTTTCTCTGCTGAAATGATGACGGTACAATTAAATGTGACGTGCCGTTGAAATATCCATAAAGTTTTTAGTGTTCACATAAGGCAGGTAGTTATAAAGCCAGAAGCTTCTGCTTTATAATAATAATAATGATAACTTGTTGGGGGTACTTATCTAAACAATGTTACAAAGTGCTTCACAAAAAAAATCCATCGCAAAAATAATGAATTATTATAAAAGGTTCAGTTCAATTTTAAACGTCAAAATCATGACATAATAAGGTGAAGACTTAGCATTTATAAGGAGACAGTCCCACAATGAGTAACCACTCTACACCTCATTAACTGGATGAAACCTTTACACTCAGTGTGGGCGGACATCTGCCTGAAACTATATTAAAACAAAATTGATCATCTTCACTTGTACCTTGGGCTCATCGGGTGTTTCAGCCTTTTTATCGCGATAACGTTTAAAAGCCGAAACCTGAGAGTACGCTGAGGCTAAAGGTAAATCTGACTGGCTACTAGCTGTGCACGTACCTGTGACGGGCAGCAAATGTGTAGAACACCTTCCCTTTCTGAGGACCCGTCACTCGGCTTGATAACCTACTGCCCATCTATAAACCATCAATGACTCACCTACTGCCACTTCATTAAATTTAGGGGTCCTTTTGGATATCTCCTTGTTGTTTCTTTGGTATGGACGTGTTGAACAATATCATTATGCATCAAAACACCATTTGTTTATTTGTTTATTTAGAAGGATCCCTATTAGCTCTACCCTAAGACAGAGCTACTTTTAGTGGGGTCCACATTTAAGACATACATACAGATATCAAACATTTAAAAAAAAACATTAAATATCAATATCAAACATTTAAAACATACGTTACATTATAAATATAAATATGTTACATTATAGATATCAAAAGTTAATATACATACAAATAGTGATCATATAATATTACAAATATCAAAAATAAATTTAGTGGTTATGCAATATTACCTTTGTCATGATATAAAACACTGATATATACAATTCAATAGAAGCGAAAACTGCAAACCATGTAACCGAATACTATTCCTTTATGTACAGTACCTCACCATCTAGTGTCACAAGTATGCTGTACCCAAGTGTTTCTTTATTTGGTTTTTGAACATACATTTACGTTTCACGTTAATAATTTCTGTTGGTAGTAGGTTCCATGACTTCATGGCTCTGTATCCCACAGTGCGTTTAAGAAAATTGGTATTAGTTCTTGGGAGTTTAAACCTACCTTCTATTGCTCGTCTAGTGGCATAGTTATGTGAGGCTATATTTTCATTTAGTTGCCTATACTGATCTGCTGGTGTTTTAGACTGCAAGAGGCGCCATGTTGATACGTGGAGTTAATCCCAGTGTCCAGTAATAAAGTGAGAAAAATGTAAATCTATTCCCATATGAGGGAATCTCTACCACAGCTTCAATGCAGTGTTCTGGATTCTTAAGGTCTGGGAAACTACTGTTGAGATAAACAATAGCTGCTAACACCCTGTGATGGATTTGACTTGTCACGCATCTGGATGTTAAATTACGTGTGTAATATCCAGGAAGTAGATTTAAACTGTGGTTATAAGCATGAAGTAAAGTGGACAGGTTTAGATTACGTGCGCCCTCATTCCCCTCATAGTTGTAAATCTATAAACACTTGTTCAATTGTAGGCATGTGTTTCTCCGTACATTCAGCCTTAATGCGTGTCCTGTTGCTTTTTAAAGTGGTTATGTTGTGTGTGCAGCCTTAATTTGGGTTTCTCACACACATAGCTCTGTCTTAACCAACTGAGGAATATGTGAGACTGAAGACAGGACTGTCCCTCCAGCGTCTGCTGCTTCCTTCCTGATGGAGTCTTGAATAGGAATGTTGTCCCTAAGGTCTGATGCTTCTCATCTTTCAGAATTTCTGACTTCCTTTCATTTGTTTCTAATGGATATAATTCATTTGATTGCCTTATATACTGTTACCTTGCAGATAAGCAAACAACTGTGTTAAGGTTTGTCCTGTCTTTGCATAGATTTTTCTTTGGACTTGACAAGCCGTTAGATGCCCCTTCCTCAGCTGGATCGTGCAGCTCTCCGAGGTTGTTCCCCGAACAGATGGGTCAAATAGTCTCTCCTGCATATTATGGGTCTCAACCTGAAGTCTCCCAGTAACGCGTGGCAAGAAAATCCTTTAGAAAAAACGTGTCCAGGCGGCATCCTCATCAAATCCCATAACCACCTCATGAGACTAACGAGGTTCAGTGGTTTTGATTCAGGGAACGTGAGTAGTTTGGATGTAATATTAGGTGTTAATGTCACTCAGGCCCCCTGCACACGATTTCCAGGCCAAAGCCAAATATTTCCTCTAGGTGTGAACACGTGTCACACAGTCGGAATCGGGTTGTGTGTTTTGCACGTGTGAAAGGGCAGAGTCTCGAGAATTGGGTCCAGACATTGTTCGAAGTTCACATGTAAAATAACAGGTAGAGTCAAATAAATCAGCTACTTCTTAAAATGTAATAAGAATAAACCTGAATATAATAAAAATGCTTCTGCAGATGGTAGGAGAAGTTGAACAGGTTCTCAGGGATCTGAATGAACTTTAATCACAACAATGATCCCTTGCAGATATTGGGAGAACATTTTGGACAAGTCATATCTGGGCTGTTCATCTCTTTTAATCAGTGATTCGCTATGGTTTAATGTGTATCAGACCTCTACTGCTTTTCAAAGGGCTCTGAAGTGCTGTGCAGGCAATGACAAATGAATAAATAACAGTTAATATAATAAACAAGAAAAAACCCGGCCAGAAATGAATCAATGACAGGATTACTGGAAATGGCAAAGCATGGGAGAAGTTTCCAAAACAGAAAGGCCAAGAGATTCTTAGAATAAAATGGAAGGGACTGTGTTCACTCAGTGCCTTCAACAGCTGCTCGAGTCCAGCTGTTTTCAGGTTGATTTCAACCTTGCTTGTCAAATCAGTGGGACTTTGGGCTTCCCCAGAGCACTTCTTGAGAATTTGCTGTTTTTCTGCCGTTGTCCCTAGACATGGGGAGACGAGAGGACGAGAGACACTTTCTCTGCATAAACAAGCTGAGTGAAAGAGCAAAGACTGAGGTTTCACGGCAAAACCGTTAAATAGAAAACATGTGACTATTTCAGCCTTCAAGAGGAGAGGAAAAAGAAGGGGGCCCAGATATAAACATCCAAGGAACCTGAGACCGGACTGTTACAGGTGTGTTAGCAATTATGAACACCTTTAAACTTTTACAACTCCGGGAAAAGGGCCAGCAACTGGAGAATGTTTTTACTGTCACAACTTTTCTGTACCAGATTTGAGCTGTCAGGGTGGTTTCACTGGTATTCCTCAGCACAATAAAATGGGGGGGAATCCAATGGTGAAAGCCACCCACAACAACACACTAAACACAAATTACATGTGTCATGTTGACTTGCTCCATGTGTGTTTGTGAACACGAGTGAATCTTTTTAAAAACGTGTAAAATGCAGCTCAGGGACAATACATTGATGCATCTTCATTTTGTTCACGTATGCTGCAATTTGATCAGGAAAAGCTGAGAAGCTAAATAAAAGTTCTAACTGTAGATGAGATGGTGAATGTATAAATGAGCACAACAACCCAGCAAATATTTTGATATTGAAAAGATGAAAAATCTAAACCTAGACGTCTTTAAATGCATTGAGAGCTTTGATCCATGGCTGTTAGTAAAGGTTTTGTATCTGGTGTTATAAGTGTTATATCTGTATATGATTTCAGTAGAACAAAGCAAATAAAGAACTGCAGAAAGAGAAGATAAGTCAAACAAAAAATTGTATATATTGCTGTGGTTAACGTGAGCTTGGTTTGAGGGTGACAGGTGTAAACGGGCGACATGTAGAAGCTGAGTGAAGCCAGCCTAGACCAAACAACGTGGGGAATTTCCTCCACACACAGACTCCCATTTGACTGCAGAGCTTTCAACATTAGGCTGAGTTGGTCTGCATGGGTCTGGCTGACAACTGACATGATGCATTAGCCCACGACTGAGAGCTCTGTGTTTTGGTCGTGACGGAGCCACCCGTCAGCTCTGGGGTGCCGCCAGGAAGCTTGGGCCCCACAGTGCGTCTTTTTATTGAAGCTCAGAAACTTTCTATGTAATGCATGTTGAATGTTTCTTTACATTTTTTATTAGATGGTTTAAAGTACAAGTATAAGTTAACGTATTAGGCTCCATGTGAAGCTAGGAGAGGAATCAGACCTGAAGATAATGATCACACAGCTTTTTAGCCTCTAACAGCTTACATGTACTGAATGATTCATTCTCTCATAAACAGGCAGCGGTTTCTATACATCAAGCTCTGATAAATCCAGTGTTAACCACCCAACCAGCACCAGGCGAAGTTAAAGAATAGCTGGTGAAGAAAGAGGAATAGCCGGATGTGTTCTGGTGATGACCAAATCAAAGCTATAAGAAGAGCTTGTATTTTAGCAGGCCTCTAAAGGTTGCCCTTAATCACTTAACATTTTAAACAGTAAAACCCTTTTATATATCGTTATAATATTGGTTAGATTCAGGCCCATAAATGGTTAAGTTTAGATGATCCTATATCGTCAGTTATAGAAATAAACCGGCCATTTTAAAACAGGAAGCAACTGCATCAGGGCGATGTCCCATTTCAAGGGCTCCTTCAAATGTGGTAGATTAATGTGTCCTTCCATTCCTGAGTTACGAAGGTTCCTTCCTGGGTTTAACGGCCACGAGCTGCCTATCCGGGTGTCTGGGCTGTAATAAGTGCTGAAGCTTAAAGTAGCTAACAATGCCAAAGTAAGAGCAGGACAAGGTGGTGAAACAAATTCGAAATCCTCCATAGACCAGACGTCTCATTTCGGTTTGTCCTCCACATGCATGCTCCACGTCCTCTAAAGGAGGTGGCCCCTTAATGGGGACACAGCTATCGTCTTTCCATCCACCTCAACTTCCTCAAATACTGCCATCTAAATGCTACTACAGGTAATTTGCTGGGACAGTGCAGCACGATGGGGTTAGGATTATGGTTAGCGAGATGCATGAGTTGCTCCCACAGTCACGTTTCCTCTTTAACAATGTTAAATTATATTAGTTTCGAGGTCTGTGTTACTGAAGCTGTATCTTTTTCCATTTCTAAGTATACCTATGTGCAGGAGAAGTATTCTGTCTCCCTATTTACTGTAGGTTTGAGTCATTTCCCTTATGCTGAGTCTGGGTTCACATACTGGCTTCCAGCCGTGGAATCCAGTCCCAGCGGATCTGAGGACGACCTGATGGTTAAAACAGAACAAATGGAGCCTCCACAAGGAGACCACCACTTTGGTTTTAATAACAATAGACTTATTATATCCGTAACCCCTTTCCCCTGAGCGCAGGGTATTTTTTTCAGTGACATTTAAAATATCTTTTCCACATAATATCTTTATTAACACTGAATTTGTTGGCAATTGTTTTGTTTCCAAGGAAAATTTACTTTCTTTTGTCGTATTTTGGACTTTATTCCTTCTCCTTAACACACATAATGTTCCATTGCCTGTAACTTAAGGCCCATTTCCACCTGATTCTATACTCATTATCATCTTATAGTCATTTTACAAGGTAAAGAACTATTCAGTTTGAATGCAGCTTGTTAATTCCACTCAAATGTATTCTTGAAGCAAAATGAAGGATCGTGTTATACAACTCATTGCTTTGATGACCTGTTTAGCTGATGTGTTCTATCACTGTAATGCTGTGTTGAAAATGACCGTCGAGCATCTACTAGAAACTGCTGTGTCTTCAGGATGTGTCTGTTGTCAGAGCCAGATGCAGAGCAGATGTTGGGTTAGGGAGGAAGACCGGATATATGAGGGATGCTGCTTCACATATGAATCTGTCATGCTACAATTGTTCTGTGTAGGACGGCTGATAAACTGCTGTTAGAATGAAACTATAGTAGGTGCAGGAATTGATCATTCAGGCCTGGAGTGAGGCGCTTTCAGTTATCTCCCCAATACAATAGATATATCAGCTTTCTCAGGCTAGAGTGTGGCAAATCCACATTTGGAGTTGAATTGTGTTTTGTGTTTCACTTCATTCCTCAGTCCCAAAATATTTTGTGTCAAAAGGATTGCTCTTTTTAAACAGGGAGGCCCTGAAGTCCGAGGGTAGAAACAGATTTCTCTTGTTTTTTGGATGAACTGGGCAAAGTCCAGCTCAACATCCCTGAAGGCCGGTGACTGAGTTGAGTCTGAGTTTGAGATAACACCAGGAAGTCTCCTCATTGGCTGTTGCTCTTTCAAAAGTGTTCACGCACACACTTTTTTTATCGTCAGACCTGTTAAGCAATTTAACCTTTTTTATATTTAGAATCCAAAAAAGGCTCCAAGCAATAAATCTCATGTTTTTTTTCGGACAGACTATTTTCTGTTGAAGAGAGTCAGCATTCCAGTCAGGGTCCATCCCCCCACTTCTCCTAATATAGTTATTTATGGTATCAAAAACCAAGATGGCCGGGGACAAAATGTAAAACTTAAAACGACAGTTCACAAACATATTGGTGATGTCATGGTGAGTCGCCACACCTCTGTCTCGACCTTTCTGTACAAATAAGTGAAGCTGCCCGTTGTTACCCAGAGGGAGGTGGCTTTCACCTGATGGAGCTGTATGTGTGAACACAAATGTCCGAAGCCGTTGAACCGGATATTAACGAACTTTACTGTTTACTGTAAAGAGCCAGTTCACAGTTCCCCGAGCCTGGTAGTTGTTATCCCAGCTTGAGGTTTACTATCAGCTCTTTACTTAAGCCTCAGGAGCCCAGAAGAAGGGGCTCCCACTAAGTTCCACTGGGGACGGGTGGCCGGGTCTGTAGTACTGAACTTCAAATGAAATGGGAAATAAGATTTGGAAAATGACACCACTCCTTTGTGATATAAAGGAGGCCAGGATAAGTTGGAATAAACTATCATTGGTATCAGCATCTATTGAACTTCATGGATGGGTTGTAGGATAAATGCATGTAAGCATCTTTTACCACCTCTGTGTTTATGAGCGTCCTCTGGAGTGTTTGAGTTGAGTTTAGCTGGATAAACAAGCTCTCATACTTCTCTTGTACTTGTTAGATTGTCCTTGACGAAAGTTGAAAGAACTTTCAATAACCCAAACTACTCTTGAGTTCTTTGGAAATGGTAAGAGCAGTCAAATATATAATAATGTCAAATGTAAGTAAATGTTTTCTGGTTCTCATGTGGGTCAAACACACAACGGAGGTGAGACATGATGAATAAATGGCGTCTTCCATCTGCTGTGGTGGTCTGCAGCTTGGTCCTTAGAGGGTTTGTTTACTAAGTCAAGAAATATACATCAACAAACATAAAATCTCCCATCACATAGATCTACCAACTCCTACCTGGAACTGTTGATTAACAGAGTGAATTAAAATGAATCAGCCACTGAATGATAACCAGTAGCTCTAGAAACCCTTTATCTGACACCAATGTGTAGCTGAGCATCGTAATGTGACTCGTTTTAATTTAAGGGGACTGTTGGGCCTTGGCGAATTCCAATTCTAGTTTTATGAATGAGTAATTTAATGACGTTGATCAACAGCCTGGGAAGTATCTCAAAAACGCATGGACTTGGTGCAGTCGCAAACAAACACAAGCTCAAGTTAAAAAGGTGTAAAAACCGAGATCCTGGTGAATAGAACAAGTTCTTTAGTTCCCTCTGATCCAGTCGTTCTTCTGTCTTGGATCTTTGTGTGGTTGGCAGTGTTGGTGTCTTCATGATGGTCTCTGTTGGTACTGGACTCAAAGAAACCAGCGCTGATTAAACTGTCAACCGAGACAAGACGGTTTGGACTCAACCAGTATGAGACATATGGAGAGTATTATTGGCTGACTGGGTTCCAGTTTGCGGTGGTACTGTAGAGTTGTTCTCGGTTCTCTGATGAATACTGGAGTTGTTATCCCAGTGGGTTTTTTTCCCCTCTCCCAGTGAGAAGCTGAAGGACAATTTACCGTTAGCTCCGAAGTGATTCACGTTGAATCTGAACCAGTTCAGATATTAAATGTCAGGGGTTCACAATCGAGCCCTTGGTTATTTTAGTGACCGTGATTCATTGGCCCTCAGGTCTCATTTCACAGCCCAGTGTTTAACGTCTTCATCAGTTGGATGATAAAGGCTCTTTGTGTTGTGTTCATCCTGCTGAGAGATAGAAACAGATGGAGCTGGGAGTCAACATGTGTTTCCAGGCTGCAGAAAATGATTCAGAATTGAATTATGTTTATAAGTTTTTTTTTTCCTGCTCTCCCATGTGAAATAAAGGGATGAGATCAAACACTGGGGCTGAAGGAAAATCCTCCACCAATCAATCCAGTCCCACATTTGCATTCTCACATACGAGCCCTGCGGATATCATTTCTGGAGATTATCTGGTGTGCATGTCTGAATGCAAATTAGTTGTTATTAAACACGTTACAAATACTGTGTGTAGTTTGTGGTCTTCATTCTGTGCAGTGTTGAGTTCTTTACCACCTGGAATCAATTCGTTCTTGTTGACATTAAGCAGTTTATGGGACTAATTAAAAATCTGTTAGGGACAGATGCGTGGACAAAGCATAATGGGACCAATGGACAGTGTTATTTATTGACTGGTTTCCTTTGGGGCGGTATGGTATCGAGGTTCTCTGTTCCCTGATGACAGCAGATAGATGGAGGAGGCTTTTATTTTGAAAGTCACAGGATCACAACACTGTTAAAGAAGTTACATTATCATTAGCACCTGAAAGCACATGAGACATAATTCAGTCCTCACAGTTTCAAAGTTCAAATAAAAGACTGTTTTTGGCATTTTGACTGAAAACTTATGTCGAAATTAATTATTTAGTAGTTGCCAATTTTCTTTCTGTCGCCTATTAGGAGAATTGAACACACTGTAGTTTGCAATAATAAAGTAGATCGCTAAATCAATTATTCAATTACTTTAATTATCTCTTGGAAATCTATCGATGCAGACTGAGGTGCATTGTTGTATTGGCCAGTGAAACTGTTTTCATTCTTTCAGTGGATGAATCATAATCATCCAGCAGGACAGTAGCTCACTCCGTCTTCTCCCTACTACATTTACAGTTCGTCTATATTATTGTTTGTGGTTAAAGCCAATGCATTTTTCATGTGTGTGTGCATGCAGGGGAATTCTGGGAAGTTCCATGTTAATGTAATTATGTCTGTTTAATGGGACATTGTGGTCGTGAATGTTTCCCTCCGTGCTAATTGTGATGTGGAGTGCACGGCCGTCTCCGCAGCAGTAGACTCCATCTGGATAAAATCTCTTTTTATTGGACTGCTCTTCAAAAGCTCTGGCTTTAGGAGATCGCTACTGGCTAAAATAACAGCGTCTGCGACTCTGACTATGACGACGTCTGTCTTTGGACTGCTCTGCCTGTCTTTTTATTTCTACCCTCCTCTCTGCTTTAGTGCTTTTAATAATGCTGCAGGATACCTGTCTCTCAGGTGTTCAGGCAGTGTAGTGCAGAAATGTCAGTAATTCTCTGAAAAGAAAGATAACTCTTGCAAACTGTGAATTCCTTCCTGTCCCACGAAGGAGCCATGACTCCAGAAATGTGTCTTTTCTTTCATTTTCTTGACAAACTCTCTCTGGGAGTTTCTGAGGACCCGAGGAAGTGCAGCATAAACCCGTTAGCGTTTGGCTGAGTGGTTCATGAAGCCTAAAATGAACCCATTCATTTTGAACTACACTTGTTTCTGAAGCAACTGAGGATGTCAGCACTGTGAATCACGACAACCATCTTTTTTTCCTGTGTTGTGTTTTATTAAACAAGAGTCACAAACAAGATGTACATAGGCTCATAGGCAGCTAATATATTGGTCAAACTAATTATTTGAACTAAAAAAGTAAAGTAAAGTAAATATTATTTGAAATGGACACAAGTACATGCACGCATAGACATACAGGCCACACACATGTACACACACTCTTTCAAACATTTGCCGTTAGTTTCATTTTTTTGAAACACTTTAACGTTCCACAAATTACTTTTTTAGATGTATGTCGTCATCTTTGGTTTTGCTTGTTTCTCCTGTTTGTCTGTATAGAAGCATCTTATCTCACAGTCTAACCACCACACCTGTGCACCACACATGTTTTACCCATAGACTGTTTATACCTTATTCTTCTTCTTCTTCTTGGGAGTTGGCAAACATTTAATTTCAATACTGCCCCATTGTTTCAAAAGCAAAGCATTATATACCACAAGGTGCACAAAAATCAAGATGGTGGTCAGATTAACTCTGCATTGCATATTTAACGATTAATTGAAAATCACAACTCATCCATCGTACTTATCAGTTGTTGCTTGTAAAGGAAACTTTTCAGTTTAGAATTACACAGTTAATGTTGCTGAATCCATAATGTGTGATTGTGTCATTGCGGATCCAGGCTATTTCTATATGCAAATAATTTCTTCTTTATTTAATAATTAATAATTGTAGACAAACATGTACCGTATCATGTTAGTTCGTTTCTTTTAGTTCATTTCAGTTTCTCTTTATTTCACCTTTACCTGAATGATGAATCAGGAGGAACACAGGTGTTGTGAAACGAACAGATTCCTGGTTTCTGTCCTTGGAACTTATTAATATACATTATGCATATTTCAAATTGATAATAATTGTTAGTTGGTTTGAATAGTTTTTACTAGGTGAAGGATTCATTGGGTTCAGTGTTAAAACTCAAGTTTGGTAACAACTTGAGTAGCTACTGATTTTTAAGATGTTTTTATTCCTTAACTTTTTATTTGACTATTTGATGCTTTCAATTACATCTCCACCCCCCCTTTCCCCCTCACACACACACACACATACACACTTACACACTTACACACTTACACTCACACACATTCTTCATCGGCCAGGTTTTTCCACTTCAGAGCCAGACAGCAGTTGGCGCGTTGTCCCCATTGCTCATTTTTCATGTCAGTCTTTTCTCTGGAGAAAGCACCAGTGCTGGGATTCTCTCCCATGAACAAACAGGCCTTTCAGTCGTCGCCTCTAAACATTTTAATTCCACTGGCCTCATTTAGCCCTGGCGCTGCTCTGGATGAGCTGCTGGTGTATGTTTCAGTTGTGTGACTGTGTGTGTGTGTGACTGTGTGTGTGTGTTTTGGGACAGTGAGTGTGTGTTGAATGAGAGCTGACAGACTAAGTGTCCAATTTTTCTCCAACTTTAGAGAGGGTTTTTTTCTTTCTGTGGTGTTGGCACCTTGAAGTGTTTGATTCTTCTGTGAAAGTGTCCACAGACGTCTGGGCAGCCGCTGCCTCACTAGATATTTGGGTTTGTTGGCAGTGAAGCTCTTTCATCCTTGTGAGGGTCTTTATGACTGTGGTCAGGATTACATCATTTTACTTCATCTTAATGACAAAATAACTTAATTATTTTCCATGTTGTCTTTGGGGCCTTCGATGAGAAACAGTTTTTTTTTATTATTAGGCCAGCTCATTGTGGAAGTCCTTTAGAAGTTCTACTTGTGTCATGAATTGTCCAAAATCATTCTCTGCTCACTATATAATGAGTTTACTGTTCTGTAGTGGACTCATTGTATCCCACAATGCATTGTGAAAGGTACTGTACAACCAACGGTCACTAACCAAACAATATATACCATCATAGGTTGTGTTGTAGGAGCTGCATTTATTTGTCCTCTGCAGAGAAAGGACTCACCTGTAGCTTTCTTGAGGGGAAGCTTATATTAAAGTTATCATTTCATTATTTAGATGTACTACTGTCTTAATTCTGAAATGAAAAATAAGAGGGTTGGGGCTTCATGGGTTCCATCGCCTTTAATTGTTGACATTTGTGATCAGGTTCAGTCTCTGTTTCACAATCGTTACACTCCCACTTTGAACTAGTGGACCAGTAAGTGTTTTAATTGGTGCAACATCATTTTTAAGAAGGAGATGCTGACATTGTTGTTATTGGAAAGTTAATTAGAATAAACCAAAAAAAGCAGTGTGATATTTCAGTGGGCTTGAATCCATCAGTGAAGTTGTGAAGTGATTGATGAGGCTTCAGGATCCTTAATCAGAGGTGCTACTGGGAGCACTGGACCTCTCCTGCCTAATGACTCTACCAGTGCCCACTTACTCCTTCGTTTATACTGTAGAAACCTGAACTCCGTTCCTCCCTCTGCCTCCTCTGCCGCGTGTGCTGGCCTCTGACCAGCTTCTTCCAGGATCACAGTATAATCAAGGTCATTCACTCTGAAGACAAACATGTCAAAAATGGCAAACCATGAAATCCTAATGTTTCTCCCAACATTTCCTTAATGGAAAATATTTCATAAACTTAAATACCTAATTACCATCGAACTGGAGCTCAGCAGGATTGAGTCTCATTTTTCAACAAACTCAAATATGCTGCCAAGTTTTTAAAATTAAAGCTCAAGTCAATTTATTATGACAAGGCAGATAGGATTGTGAACTTTGTGAACAGCAAGTCTGAAACTAATCTAGTTTTAAACAATCCAACTTTGAACTGGTAAAAATATATATTTGAAAACAAACTGACATCACAAATTACAATATGAAAAACCAAAATTGTATTTGAAATGTGCTTTCACTTTTTAATTTGGCCCATGTGGTGTGAATAAAGTTGAGGTTGGTTTTTTTAACTACTGCAGCCAGCCACCAGGGGGCGATCAAGAGGATTCACATTCATAATTGGAGAGCTGGCTTGTCATCCATCTTTATGTGCAGTCCATGGACAACATCATTCTTTCGACAGCCATATGATTGAGATGAGAACCATGTGGGCAGCTGTGGCTCAGGAGATACAGCACGTTCACAAACCAGAAGGTCGTTGGTTTGATCCCTGGCTCCTCCAGTTCTCCTTCCAAAGTGTCCTTGAGCAAAACGCTGACTCTAAACTGCCTCTGATGTTGGTATGTGGTGTGTGACAGATAAAGTGCTGCATACAGTTGGAGTGAGTGAGTGAGTGAGTGAGTGTCCACAGTGAGAAAAAAATGTTTATTGGGCAAAGGGAGGATGAAGAGGAGGAAAAAGGAGGAGAGGAGAGAAGCTTGGAAACTTCTTCTGAATTTGTTGTTGTTGGATTTAAAATATTCTAAGTGCAGAGAGGGAGGTGATTTATCTCCTCGGGCCTTTAAAGTGGACATGTGGGGATATTGCATCGTTACAGCTACTCATGATTAGAATCTGATGAAGAGTAGCTAATAATAACAATAAAGTGACCAAACAATGAAGGATGGCGACGACTTATCCCAGATATGGGGAAATAATGTTCTTCTATTCTAAGTAAATGAGCCGTGATGGTTGAAAGCTGAACTAATTTTTGAATTAGTGTTTCACAGTAAATTTAAAAGACCTTTTTCACAGAAGACATTTTCCCAGTAGGAATAAAACAGAAGCTGCACCTGGGCCTCTCCACTGTGATAAGTCAAATATTCTAATGTTATAAAGGCTTGAGATTATCCGTACTTTAGATTACTGATCATAAGTGTTTATATATTCAGGTCATAGAAGGTTTTCGACAAATTTGATGTGCGGCGCTGATTACTTAGCAGTTACTGCATAAAACCTAATTGTAATGCATTTTATTAAATTATTTAAGCAATGCTGTAAAACAGAAAACAAATAAACACAAATAACTAGAAACTTATCAATTTTAATTAGTTATACACTAGAAACCGCTCTAAAAGGTAAGCCCATATTTTTTAAGATCTCTCCACCTCTTAATAAATGCAGAATGAAAATATATTGTAAAATATCCATCAGGTCACCTGCTGCTGAATCAGGAGATGGACACTGACACTTTTTGTTTTGTTCTGGGAAAGAAGCTGCATTCTTCTCGGCTGCATATTTCCAAGTGTTTGGAACGGGACAGTCCCAGAGCCGTTAAGTTCATACTTTCAAGGAGATGACGACAAAACCAACATGTGCTCTGATTTAACATTCAAATCGTCCTCATGGTCGTTCATGAGCTTATTCTTCTGACTCACTTCACCAGCTGAAAGACTTGTGTGTGTGTGCAGGACGGGAGGCAGGCAGAGAGAGATCGTGGATGGGTGATGGCTAGAGTAAAGAAGAAGAGTGAGAATAGTAAAAGAAAAGAGTGAAGGGAGGTAAAAGTGCTGAAGCTAGGACCGCTTTCTGTCCGTGCATGTGGCTGTGAGACGTGGCAGAACGAGGCCTGGCCAACCAGCAGATCTGTTCCATATGTTTCCTGGAGAACGACCCCACCCACAGCACGACCAGTCTTCATTTAAAAAGACAACCCAGTCAAACTAGCTCATGGAACTGTACTCCAGCTTGGTCCTACTTTCTGTGGACTGCAGGTATCAGTTCCAGGTGGAGGTAGAGTTGATGAAGGCAGCTGGCAGGTGTCGAGTTTCTCAAAGTGTGCAGGGAGCTGGCTGCTGTTCGACAGCCTCAGCCTCCCAAGGAGATGGAGAGGGGAAAAGAAAACACACAGACTTTGTCCCGTTTTCACACTGGTTCCATCACATTCATCGTTCCCGTGAGTGTGTTTGAATTGCTGCTGTCAGCGAGGCAGGAATGAGAAACTTCTGGTGTCGAGAAGCTGTGATCAGTGAAATGTGATTTGAAGCAGCTTCCAAAAAGAACCAAGATATTGGCTGTTGAATTTGGCATCGTTTCTGGATAATGGTTTTTAAAAAATATGTTTCTCTGTCTATCTGACTTACTGATTTACTAGAGATTTATCTGTCACCAATTAATGCCAAACAACAACAGGAAATCACATTAAGGAAGCCGAGGCAGCAAGATGATGGACTTTAACTCTTTAGTGTATAGTGACATCTGCTGGTTGATAAGGGAATAGCTTCACTTACCTCCTACCAGGGACACCAGAATAAAGTCACTTTATCAACTGTTAATTGTTTAATTTTGATTTTGCTTCCAGTTTTGTCCAGCTTGAGCATTGGCTTTGTTTTTATTCTGTTGTAAAAACCGTTGACGAATACAATCCATTCTGAGCAGTAGATTGTATTCTATACGTCTGCAGATCAGTTTATACAATTCTGACATTTTAAACATTTTTCGAAAATTAATTTCTAATCTCTGGTTTTCAACCATTCAGGTGAGTACTTGGCATGTTAAATCAAATCAAATGAATTATTGAGTATAAGAGGATATGACAGTAATAGCTGAAATGATGAAATCGAATATGGACTTCTCAACTCCCCAACCTACATTCATTTTGAAAATAAGTTGAGACTGAAGTTGGGAGGTGATCCAGGTTTATTTAAAGACAGACTAAATAAATATAGCACCATTGTGGAGGATAGCACATTGGAATAAACAGGGACAAGTTTATAAGGAAGATGCTCTTAAACGATCATTACCTGCTAATAATCAACTGTGGTGGTATTTTGGTTGCTATCGATTATTAAAACAAACTGAATTCAAGGGGTAAATTTCAGATTACAGATTAATCCCCAGCCCTGCAGAGGAAAACCTTTACATCAAGGACAATGTATAATTTCAGTTTCTAAATTAAGACAATACAGACATGCAGTGAGATAATGAAAAACATCGACATGGAGAAAGACACAGGGCTTTAAAGTGACATGTTACACTAGATAACACCAGAAACTGTGGTTTTTAGGCTAAAGTGAATTCTCTATGATAATTCTATTGTCTCAACTTTAAAAAAAATGGCGACAATATAATACTCGATGTAAAGAAATGACATAAGAGAGAAAAGGTATATTTTGTTTCTTGATATGAAAACAACTTAAATCTTTATACATAGCTGTATCCTATTAAAAGTTGTTTTGATTTCGACATTGAAAGAAAACAATTAAAACGTTTGTTTTCATTGAAAAAGGTACAAAGAATGTAACACTACTCAAGTTATTGGGTGGTGTTACTCAAAATGACCAGGGGGAGGCGCTCTACCCCAAGTAAAGTTTACCCAGAAAAAGTTGAGATACAAAGAAAAACGGATTAATAATCTCCACCAAGGACGTTATGTTTGTTTGTCGGCAGGATTATGAAAAAACTACTGAACAGATTTCCACAAATGGTGCAACGATTCATTCAACTTTTCCATGAATCTGAACAAAGCAGCCGATGCAGATTTTCTAACTTTTTTAAACATGACTAGATTGTTTGTTTACAATTTCCTTGAATCAATTTTTAAACCAATTAAGCATATTTAGAGAGTGGATATGATTTTGTGAAATTTGGTGCAGCTTTATTGAATTTAAGGGGAACTTTGGGCCTAGTTTCTAGTTTTAGTTATTTTACACATTATCAGCAGCATCAGCCGGACTAGAGTTTTGCTTTAGTTTTCTCCACCTGGCTGAGAACTATCATAATGAGCTTAAACACTTAAATGTACAGATTCATCTTTTCTTTTTTTTGTTGATTTATCAAAATTATTTCCAGTTTGTTCCTTATACTGTAACAAGGATATTGGCAGTTCTCCATTTTCTATTTCCCCCGGAACTCCTCGTTTTTCGCTCTCTACTTCTTTCTGAAGTTTCCGAGCTGCACGCCCCTCCGCCCGGTCACGCAGCGGAAGGTCGCCGGCTGGATGTCCCAGTACTTGACAGGGTTGGCGAACAGACTGATGCCCGTGTACAGGTTCTTCTTGACACCGGACGTGACGGGACAGAAGTCGTTGACTCCCACACTGTTGATTTTGTTGCCATGGAGGAAAATCACCTGAACAGACAGAAAGGAATTTTGTTTTTAATCAGATATTTTCCAGCTTTTTTCTTACTGCACACACCATGACAGAGAGTTTCGTACTGATGCTGCCTTCAGGAAAACATTGAAACTCAGAATTACAACCTTTAGAGCAGGAAACAACATTTTGAACAGTCTGACATGAAGAGCTGTTTGTCCTCATTGCTTATGTGTAAACAACATAGTGTAGGTTGTACATTTGATTCTCTTTGTTCAACATCTACATACAGCATATAGCAGATTTATATATATGATGATAAACTCTGGGTCATAACAGGATAATGGAAACAAGGGAGTGTCTGGGCTCAGTTGGAGAAACATGTGCTCCTTCTCCCTGAAGGAGCACATCCCTGCAATAACCCACTTGAGTCAGTTTTTTCATGTTATCTACACTTGAAGAATTACATATTCAGTCTGGCATGACAATACCATAGGATCCATTAGGAGGAGCTGCAGGACACGGTCAGGAGGAAGGAGAGGAGGTCTGGGCTACTGGTCTAACTTAACCTGCTGCCACTGAAATATAAATCTCTGTGCATCAGGTATAGAGATGTGTCCAGGATATGTTTAGTCTACTTTAGTACAAAGACGTTAAGTTAAAATACCTCTACCTCTTTTTGATTTGTTGAAATATAAATATGAAAAGAAGATGTTGTTTTTGGATACTTTGGCTCAGAGCTACTCGTCAACCCTCAACCACCGGAGACAGTGACTGGTGGATATCAGATGTCTGTACCTGGAGGTAGCGCAGGGAGCCGAGGCCGGGGGGGACCTTCCTCAGACGGTTGTTGTCTAGGTGCATCTCGCGGACGTTTGGGATGCTGACGAAGCTGCCGTTCTCCACAGACTTGATCTGGTTAAAAGCAAGTCCTAGCCTGCAAAAGATAGTAACAGGTGTTATCACTGGTTTATAAGAAAGAAGTTAGAGACGGACAACAGATTTAAATATGTACATTGAAAAATAAAGGTTCAGTGTGAAGAGTTTAGTGACATCTAGTGGTGAAGTTGGATGTTGCAACTGAACACCCCTCACCTCACCTTCCCCTTCCAAACATGAGAGAGAACCTGTGGTAGCTTCAGTTGTCATAAAAACTCAAAAGGTGTTTAGTTTGTCCAGTCTGGGCTTCTGTAAAAAAACATGGCTGCCTTCGTAGAGAGGACCCACTACCGATGTAAATATATCAATGTGTGGTAATATAGATAAAGTGAATGAGCTTAAAGGACACACACAATGTTGTATAGTCTTTATATTAAGAAATTGGGTTTTTATTTAGTTTTTTGAATTAAGCGTAACATCTGAATATTACAATTCATATTTTTCTTGAAATGTCTATCCATTAATATATAATGTGCCTACGATTACTATTTAAAACTGAATCTGTTTTCCCAGAAACCTTTAAAATACAGAAAGGGAATACATTTTACTTGAGATACGTCCGTGACAGGTTCATTAAAGTGTGGTCATGTCAGATTCTGTGGTGAGATGTGGCTGGTGTTTACCTCTGCAGGTTTTTATATCTGATGAAGTCTTCTACCTCCACCTTAGCGATCTTGTTGTAGTCCAGGCTCATCTCTGTGATGGACGTCGGGAAGTCTGGGAGAAACAAAACAAACACAACCGGTGTAACTTGTCATTTAAAAATACTTGAGTTCATTAGTTGGAAGACAAATCAAAGCATAATTTCATCAGTTTTTCTTCACACCAGTTGCACAGGTTGTCGAGGAGAAAGTCAAGGTAACAATCCCTTGTTCAGATCAGGAGGAGGTGAGTGTTATTTACCTTTGGGTACGGCAGTTAGCTTAGCCTCTGCGACTCCGAGGTACAGAGTCGACAGGCCATTAAAAGCTCCCAGCTCCATCCCACTGTTGGCCAGAGGGTTGGCACCCAGCTCTGTTTGGACAGGCACAAAATATTTGGTTTGATTACTAAGGATTCATTATATATTCTTACGTCATCCACATACAATGGTGAGCAACAGCTTGATGATCCGTGTCCTGGGTTTGAGTGTAAACAAGTAGGACATAATATAGACATGAGTCATGATCAAACTATGCTCTATAACTGCTCTATAACTGCTCTATACTCTTAAATCAGTCAAATTAATTGCTGCTGACATTTCGTTGGCAAAGAACCACAAAAACATCTGTCCTTCGATAACACTGGTCCTTTCGAATCAGAGACACGGTGCTGAGAGCAGGTCTCACCCAGCACGTGGAGTTTCCTCAGGCCTTTGAATGCGTCCTTCTGGACTCTGTTGATCTTGTTTGAGTGGAAGCGGAGCTCGATGACGTTGGGAGGCAGGTTGGCAGGGATCTCCGTCAGCAGGTTGTAGGACAGATACAGCAGTCGGAGATGGTCCATGTTTCTGAAGGCCTTGGGGTGAATCTTGGAGATCTTGTTGTTGATGAGGAACAGGCCCTGTTGTGAGTGAAAGGAAAAAATTATTCAAGCAGAGTTTTTACCTCATCTCCTGAAGCAGATGATGCTGATGTTATAATGACTAACTCAATTCAATTGAACGGCACAGTTAAAGGCTTAGTTATTTGAGATTAAATAGTCTTTTAAACACCTGATTTCAAGGTCAAGGTTAAACTTTAATGCTTGTTATCCAATCTGTGCTTGGCAAGAAAGAGAGGAAATATCATTTGGCTGAAATGAATGATAAGTGTTTATAGCAACTGAAATCTGGTGTAATGTAAAGCTGTTCTTGTTTCAAACATATTTAGTTTTTGGAGGAGGAATCTGAATTCCTTTTTTGATCTAAATCACTCTTTGTCCTACATTGGTTTTATTAGTAAAAAAAAACTGTCTGCAGATTCTCATGGTTTGTTGAGTTACATTTAAGAGTTGTAGGCCTTTATGTGGTTTACTCCCATCTGGATAAACAACAGCTGGATGAAAAACACCCCCCCCCCCCCCTCCTCAGCTGGAAGCTTCATAAAGGAACTGTCATCTCTAAAGGCTGATGGACATGTTTCCTCTTGTCTGGAACCTTAAAGACCCTTTAGAGCGCCAACACGCTGTAACAGTTCTCTGGTCTTATTGAGTCTGAATAGACTTTATTGTTGTTGTGGGAAGTCATTGGTTGAACACAGGATCTGACGTGTTTAATGAATGAATGCAGGGGAACAAAAGTGTTCATTATCTACAACTGTGCATGTGTGCAAGTTTTGTGTTGTTCTTTGGAACAAGTTATTTTCTTTACCACACAAAAAATCTATATCCTTAAATGACTTTATATCCAGTTTCCTGGAACTTGTTTGCTCATGTTTTAATCAGATGGACTGATGTCATTCTTTACTTCCCTGATTTCAGCCATGTGTGTGTTTGATGTTAACATGAAAGGGTTGTGGTGTACAATGTAAACCAGCTCTGAATGTCTGTGGAGGGTTTCATACATAGAGTTTGTGGAGGCCTTTAAAATCGTCCTCCTTGATCTCAGTGATATCATTGTTTTGAAGGTCGATCATCACAGTGTCTTCAGGGATCTTCTCAGGAATGGAGATCAGACCTGTTGGCACAAACACGAAATGTCTGATTAGAGACCGGAGTTGAACCTAAACTGATGAGAGTCAGAGCTCCGGGATCCAAAGGTTTAAAAGAAAATACTGAGATATACAGGTGAAAAGTTTTTTGTGTTCTGTCCTGATTCAAAGTCTGCCAGCTAAGATGAAATAATGATGTGTCAGGGTTTTCTTTTTATTTACGGAAAACAAACCAATCAAACTTGATTAGTCTGCATCAAGGCCACGGATCTCTGTTGTCTCTGAACAAAACTGTAGTTCAAGAAATTCTGATTCAAAGGATTGGAACGGTTTTAACTTATGTATTCATTAAATAACAAAGACCCAGGCTTTTTCCATTTAGTCCGCTGGCTGTGATCAGTCTTATAGATAGAATGAAGAGTTCAGACCTCCAGAGGGAGTAGGGTTGGTAGTACGTTGGTTCCAGATGTCCCTGAGACCCTCGTCCATCCGTCTTTACTTATCTATCACTATCTGAATGCTCAGGATGCATTTCTATCTAGTTTTAAACACGTGTCTACAGTGGATCCGGAGTGAGTGTGTTCTCACCCTGGTCGGAGCACTGCATCACTCTGGGTGAACAATGGCAACTAGCAGGACAGTTCTCGTCTTCATCATCTAAATCGTCATCATCATCTTCATCACTGTGGCCCTCATCGTCGTCGTTGTCGTCGTTGTCGTCGTCACTTGAATCAGCCATCATGATGTCATAGTTTTTCATGAAATCCATGATGTTGATTGGATGGTAGGGTTTGGCGTTGCCTACCACCAGCAGGCACAGCAGGAGGAAGACCCTCATGGTTAGTGGTCAGTGAGGCAGTGACCAGAAGGAGCTGTAGGGAAAGACAGAAGTCGGGTTAGCTCTCAAATCAGTTGAAGGGATTAGATGTCGAGATATTGAGAAGCTGTGGACTCTAGTTTTTCTTGCAGTTTTATTCCAACATCAACAGAATGGAAATACTGAGCCCTGTAGTTTACAATGATGAATGAAGCCTGTGCAAGTTGGCCACCTTTTGATATTTAGTCTGTTTTGCTCCACATGGTTTTGAAATACAAAATCTACTCCTACACAATGTTTCAAAAGAGAACAAGGAAATAACAGCGTCTGTTTTTCAGCTTAAGCTTCTTCAGTGTTGAGCCCATAGTCCTGATAGGTTCTCAGCTTGCGGCGAAGTGACAGGAACCAGGACCCATCCAAACTCTAGTCCTGTTCCGAGGAGCCAAGTGGACCCATGAGGCCCGATTCATTGTGTCCTCATTTTTCCATGTCCAAAACACAAGCTCCCAGTGATGTGTGAATGCAGCTCTGCAGCAACATCTGCTACTGTTTGTCACAGGGACCCCTTGATGGGGTCACAAGAAAAATCACAAGAGATCCGGACTGGAGAGATTAAAAACAGATAGTTCTACAAAACAAAAGGGGCAGCTTTCCTATTTTGTAAAGATTGTGCTGTTACCTTGATTTCTGGATCGATTAACCTCCTGTCAGCTAAACGAATTTAGTTCTTCAGTCACAAGTTATTTGGTTGCACCAGCAGTTCTTGGGCCCTGTATCTTGAGCCAAGTCTTTAAATATTGCCAATACCTGAGTCCGACACTTACTACATGTTAGATGTTGATTAGAGATCCCGTGGGTTTGATAAACTGAACTTACACACATGTTACAGTCATTGAGACACTGTCAGTTACTTCTGTTGCTGTTTTTGTCTTGAAGAGTCCAGTTTTAGTTTAGCAGCCTGTTTGAGGAGGGTATAGTTCAAACAGTACTTGGTGAAAGAGCTGAGTAGTCTGAGCGATCACTTTCAGTAAGTGCTGCTCTTTATTTCTATCGGTATTTCCATGAAGCTCTGAAAACATCTATTGGAAAGGAGCTCTTGCAGCCAACACAAATGTTTTGCCAGCTCTCACCTGTTCACCATCTGCACTGATTCAGAAAATGATACATATCTTCCTGTATTACACATTCATGCAGCTTTCTGAGTGAGGCCGAGTGAGGCCGACAGCGTCTGGTTTACTTTCCTCTGGTAATCTTGATGGAGTCTCAGCCCTCAAGTCGAGCGTTGACTGCAGCCACAAGTATGTGGTGGTGGTGGTTGAGGATCCTGCTGCGACAGCAAATACCGCTCAGCACAGACCCTCCTCTGAACCCTCGGTCTCTCACTCCACACGTGCACATTAAGCACAAAAGAGGCCAAGTAAAGGGAGTTGGATCTAAATCTCACTCCAGTTACAGTAGAGCAGGTAAATTATATTTCTTCAGAGGTCTGCATTTCGTCAAACATCAGAATCAGAGGGAAGTGACTCCTCTCTGATCTGACAGGACTCACATACAGTTCCACTTATGACTACAATGATTATTTTTCAATATCAAATCCTGTTTATCGTCTACACGTCTAGTCTATGATCGTGAAAAATCTGGTTTCCAGTTGATCAGAGTCCAAGATAATATCATATAATATATAATATAAAGCAAAACAGAAAATCCTTTCATCAGAGCAGCTGTTACTAGAAAATGTTTTGCATGTTGATAACTATTCCTTTGGAAGTGATAAGATTTGATCCCTGATCAGATCCCTCCTGCCTCCACTAGGACTCCCCCACAGTTCCATCTTCAGACGTCTCATTGTTTCTGACCAGAACTCCAAAACCTAAATATCTTCAGTTTACAATCATATAAAGTAAAGAAAAACATGTGGAGGAGCAGCAACCAGAGAATATTTTGATATTTTGATAACTTTTGCTTTTGTGGATTCAAGTCATTAAATGATAAAAGGCAATTAATTTTGAGAACAACTAATCTGTAGATCTTTTTCTACTCATCTTGTTATAAATTAATCGTTTCAGTACTAGTAAAGTACAGGACTAATATAATAAACCAGTCACAGATGTGTCTGCTTTGTTCTTGAAATGATTCAGGTGATTCAGATAGTTTCCCTCATGTGTTTGTACTTAAGACTTAATGACTGTGACTGTATTCCATGGAAAATTACTTAACATTTCTATCTAATGAGATCATTACATATCATATCATCTAGTTCGATCTACTTTAATCAAGCCTCCAGGAAAGTAATGCACACAATTCGATAACAAATCCATCATCAAAGTCAGATTTTGTCCTTTTTTTCCCTTTTTGTTGACTTTAAAACATAATCCATACCCTGGTGATCATTGTTGTGTTGATCTTATAGAAATAAAAGATTTACATGCAAATCAAACTCACACAAACACATAACTTTTTCCTCCAATATAAAAGTACATTTTCAAAATACAATTTAACATCTGCACGACCTTAGAGGTGCCCAGCAGAAACCAACCTTTACACCTCAAAGATGCTGCATTCTCAGAAAATAAAACATGCCAGACCGACCAGAAACAAACTAATGCATAAGTTGTTTTGTTGATAGATCCAGGGTGTGTCCTACCTCAGCCGTCAGGTGTGTTAGTGTCCTGGTTTAAACCCCGTGCAGTGAGCAGAGCAGCGGCAGGCTCCAGCTGGAAGGCTGAGAGTTGGATCCTCAGTCAATACATTTCCAGTGAACAGAGAACAGCATCACCCCCTCTCCAGGAAAAAAAAAAAAAAACAGCCCCCAAACACCCCCACCGACGGAAAACCTCTGCTGTGAGGGTGAGAGGTTCAGTTTCAGCAGAGAGCTCTGGACTCTGTGAGATCACAACATCTGTACGTCTCTGTAGGGACTCGATATGAAAAAGGCATTGTTGGGACATAAGTCATGTGCTTTTCATCAGGGGGCTTTGATGTGATGCCAGGATAGTTAACTTCAGACTCCCAGGTCTTTATATAGAACATCCTGGTAGGTCTGTCACCTCCACTGCTTTCATGACTTGTTGCCATGTAAAATATTTTACATCAGCATGAATGGTTCTTACAGTGAGGCCCATTGGCACTGAGTTTAACCAGGCGAGTGGGACAGTACAGCTGCTGTACACGTTCCTCAGTGAAACCAGTGGCAGTCAGAAGGTGGAGGTGGGCTGGTACTGGTTCTAACCAGGTGGTGTAAGATGTCACCTGTTGTTTTCTTCGAGATTCCTTAATGTGGCTGCGTTAGAGAACCTGACGTCCAAAAGAGCGGAGGCTGCCTTACGGTAAAGATACACATCTGTACAAGGATGTTTGAGATGTAGGGATACTGGTCATCATATTAATGATTAATCCCCTATTTACAAAAGATTATTATCCAAAAATATACCTTGAGTTGAAATGATAAAATATAAAGACACTGTCAACTGTCCCTCCACAACTTTACAACTTTATCCTGAAGGGACCTTTCATACTTCTTTTTTACCTTTCACTGTTTTTCACGTACGCCTGGTGGTGCGTTTTTCATTCTCTTTCTTTCTTTCATTTTTCTAATTTAAAAATTGTCTCCTGCAAACAGGTGAGTGAGAACAGATATATAAACATTCAAGACTTGTAATAATACAATATAATACAAAGAAGTACAATATTAATGCGAGGAAAACACGCTTCACTTTAAATTTCTTGGAATCCATGCAGTCCCCACATGACCCTGAAAGCATAAGCGCTATAGACAATGAATGGATTGATTCCAACTGTATGGAGGAAAGTAGATATATCCAGAAAATGTCTCCTGCTCTCAATTGATCACTCTGCACTTTTCTCACTCTTCTTTATCAGCTCTGTCTCTCCAGATCTGATAGAAAAAACATACGGAAAAGTGACACAACAGACAACTATGTGTGAATGAATAAAAGACATCACTTCACGAGAAGAATGTCTCGTTCAAAACACCGATTTCAGTTGTAGACGAAATGAAATGAAGCTGAACTGGAAACAACTGGCATTGTCTCACGCTACAGGAAACTGTGATGAATGATTTGTTAAGACAGATGATTCTTTAGACGTTAAGTCATTCTAGCTTAAGGTGGTACAAAGATGCCAGTACAGTCAGTGAGAGCTGCCAGATTTCTGCGTGTGTTATTACACATTTCCTCCTTAAGCAGAGACAGACGAGAAAACGGACGAGACGTTTTGCAATGTCAACGTTATTTATCTTGTGTTGATGTGTCTTAACAAGTCACAACAGGGGAAACCTGACGCTTTACTTTAAAGGCAGAAATGAGAATATACCTCCCAAGAATGGAAAAGCTAACAGGAGCCTGCTCCCTCGGGGGTTCATGTGTTAAACCATTCTTGTTTCCATTCGCTGCTGGTGTTTTCTGCTGAGCTGAGCTGGAAAGGCCGAGTGAGGCAACTTCTGGTGAAGCTAGACCGGCCAACTATGCCCTGGTTTGGCAAGTGAGGTCAACTGGAGCCGTAGCAGCTCTTTTTTTTTCTGGTTTCAATGGATCTTCATATTTTCCAAACCCATCACAGATCTGGTGAAATTAATATCGTGGACATGGAGCCTCTCGTGTGTCATGTGCAAAATATTCTTTGAAGGAAATTCCTACACTTAAAAAGAATTAAAGAAAATGTGTCTCGTCATTCTCACCAGATCCCAGCTCCCCCTAGAACACTGAGATTCATAAAACTAACATTTCAAACAGATTGAATTACATTGCACACTTGACCCTGTAAATGTCAAAACTACTGTTGCAACACTGACAAATTGTTATTCCCAGATCATTTCCTTCAAGCTTCATATTTAACAACTTGTGCAAAAACTGAAATTGAAATTCATCTGGTATTTTCTTGTTTCTATTACTTTTAGCCCAGATGCTGAACTGAAGGGATTTGACTCTTTATACCTCAGAAGGCTTCTACTCTTCTTCACTTTTGCCTTCGTCACAATCCTCCGAAGTTAAAACACAGTTCTGCTGATGAACGTTTTCAGTTTTTGGTCAAAAATGACAAATTGTGATGTATAATATGGTGTCTCGTGGTTTAACATGACCATGCAATCAAATGGTCTCTGGTTTGAATCTCAACTCTTCCTTAACTTCCCGTCTCTCACATATCAAATAGACAGTAATGCCTAAACTTTCTAAAAGTGTTAAGATGTGCTAATTACTATAGACCTCGTTCACCATCTGTTCTTAAGAAGGAATTTCTTCTTAAAAGCCACTTACACTGTTTTCATGTGACGGTAATTATACTTTCTTATCTGGGATTTATTCTTATGCAAGAACGTAATCAACGCACACTGAAGAGCACATAACTGAAATGCTTGTGCTTGTGGGAATTGGCAGGCGTTTAACTTTGCTAATTATGAAAACATGTTATTCATCAATAAGAGGATACAGATGTGAACAATTCTGCAGTTTATTAACACGTCATGAATCTGATGTAGAGCTCTCTTAGGAATATTCCTAAGAAGAAATTAAAGAAAACTATGTTCTTTGTTCCGGGACTAATTGATACAGTTTCCAGATCCCAGCTGGATACAGCTGAGTTTGTCGTTCGCATATGAATCACGCAGCAGTCGATTTGTTCACAACAACATGAACATATCCAGAACATTCAGACGATGGGTTGTAGAACATGAAGGAGGCAGGACATGATTTATAAATCCCACTGTGGAAATCAGTGTTTTAGTTTAATGTACATCGACGCTGGTGTCGGCCCTTATTACCAAACACTCTCGTTTTCTTTGTTATCTGTGTCTGCATCTTCTACGTCTATGGCTCCTCTTTTTCATCCTGAGATATTTTTCTTCTTCTAGATTTGGATCTGTCATGTTAGAAATGTCATCAACATTCACTCACTGTGAACTTCCCAGATAGTCTTCTGCTGTATTCGGACCTGGGCTCACCTGGACATTTTATGGACGCTTTACCAGGGGACCGGCAGGAAGAGCAACTGACTCGGACATTTGTGTTCTCACATACACTGCATGTTCCCAAATTGTTTACATCTCATGTCTGGAACCGTTTGCAACTCGACACAAAGCTGCAAACAGCGGTCAGTTTACAATGCAAAATAAAATGCAGCTTGGATGAAAAGCATCAACAATTCACTATTAAAACATCAGAACATTTTTGAGGTTCCCAGTCGAGAGGCAGCGTCCTGATCACCATGAAGGAATTCCACATGTAGATGTAGTTTGCTGTTCAATCACAGCTGAAGTTAAACCAGCACTTAGCTGCTAGTGAACTTCAGCGGTGAGATGAGCTGATAATGTGTCTTTGTCTCAAACTCACTCGTGAGGGTTTAAAAGTCTTAAAGAAGTAAAGAGCTACTACTCTGTGATACGTACGCAGGCCCACATTTATATGATTCCCCCGTTAAAACCTCAGGCCCAGTTCCCAGCTCCTCGTAATCACAGCTCCATAACTGTGAGCTGAAACAATACTGTGTCACGAGCCAGATTTTAAGATTAAAGAACCATTTCCCCCTGACATTGTGGGGATCTGATTGAACCCTGATGTAAAGAGCCTTGAGCTCTGTGAGGACCACGAGTCTTACTGTAAAACAAACTGTTTGCCTGCACCTTTGCTCCTCTGTCAATCCTCAAAGTACAAAACATCTTTTAAAACCCTCGACCTGAAGTTTTTAAGTGGGACATCCAACCCGTCGTCATCTTCTCGTGAGGGGGATCTTTCATGAAAGTCTCATATTTCTCAGCTGACTGCTCCGCCGCAGAGAACTTTTAATTCCGAAGCTTTGAATGTCAAAAGAGGGGGGATCGGTTTGTGGTGGTGAATAATATATGGCGGCGTTGTTGGAATTACAGTATTCAAACTACAAATTAAATGTGTGAGATTACTTCCTGATGTGAGATGGTCTGCGCTCCTGATGGGAGGCGGTCAGGAGGTCCCTTCGCTCTGTGGATCGCATTCTTTCCGACCCATCAGACGTCTGCAGAGTTTCCTCCGTCAGAGCCGTAAGAGCTGAGTCACTGGGGCAACTCACTGGGGCAACTCACTGGGGCGACTGGCAGGGCAAGGACTCACCTCCGTGTTGTTGTCGCTGTTTTACCCCAAGAACGTTTTGGTGCCAGGAAACTTTTAATAGAGCCGCGACCTTGGAGCTCGGTGTGTTACCTGCTGCTCAGAGTGTTTCTCAGCCCGGCTGCACAACAGACCAGTGTTCAACATCCTCAGACTTCAGGGACATGTGTAATAATACTACCTGAGTCAAAATAAATAGAACATCTGTTGAGTCGTGAGTAAAGTGAAATAAATCGTGGTGCTTTTGCCTTTTTAACCATCTCGATTGAGTTCAATGATATTTGAACCAGTCAGTGGAAATATAAGAATTAAGATAATATTTTAGTTCAAATCCTGCAGATTATTATTAGAAAATAAAAAAGTATAGTCTCATAAGACCCAAGGTTCTGCACACAGTTATGTGTTAGTATAAGTAGCAGTTTAATAATGAAAATAAAGGCAAGGAAGCAGTCATTTCTGAGATATTAATTTCTAGTGCCCTTTCAGTTTTTACCTTAAAACATTGTGGTTTCAGGAAGTTTTGTTTCCATCTGTTTGTCAGTTGTTCAGCAGCATCTACTGAACCTATCACCACGGAACCTGGTGGAAGGTCTTTCAAGAGTTTCACTGAGCCGTGAATGTTGATGAAAACATTCAGACACGTTTATGTGGTGGGTATAGATGAGTTGTGTTTAATTTATTGCAAATTAAAATCTGGATCTAGTGGCTTTAAATGTGGTTTCATTGGGGTGTAGGCTTTTTTTCCACCGCTGTATGGACTAGAAACTGTAATGTGCCTTAGAGCCTATTTTAATTTAACGGTTGGACTGATGAGTCCTTGGCCGAGGTTTGCTGTCTCCTGAGTGCAATTCTAGTTTTGGTCTGTCGCTCCTTAAATGAAGCAAAATCTATTATGAGCAGCTGTAACTACGTCTATAAGTTATAAACAAGATCAACTCAGTTAGTAGTTTTTCACAATTGTATTAGAATAAACATTAGGGGGCTGGAAATCGGGAAATATCCAGTAATCTACGTGAAGAAAAAACATCTGGGGAGAAAAATATATTTTTCTGCTTTTATATGCTGTAAATCATCTCCTGAGCAAAACCTGCTTCTGTGCCTGATAAATCATTTGCTTAAGAACAACTAATAGAACTTGTGGGTGAAGTTTTCAGCTGTGTGTCCTCACTCTGACGAACACCGGTGAGATCATGTGACTACTGAGTATTAGATTGTTCCTCTGTGTCCGATCTGTGACGCTGATCAACACAGCAGCTGTTCACCTCGGCAGAAAAAGCCTTTTCTCTCTTTTCTGCAGGAAAACTCTGATCTCTGAGTTCTGGAAAAAGCCCAGAAATCACCAATTGTTGTTTTTTATTGCTTTTCTCCTTATTTTTGTCTGCTTATAATAACCTAATATTTCCAATTTGTCTTACCGTAGAGGGGGCTGTGGTTTCTGTCCTCTACACATTTTTCGCTTTTCTGTTCCAGTCGTCATTTCGATCTGTCTGCTACTGGAGTAAACGATCCTAAACCTCAGACTCTCAGAGGAAAATATTATGATCAAGTTGGCTTTCCTGCTCTGATAATTACAGCTCTCAGTGGATGTGTGTTGCATGAAGGCCGAAGACATGTGAGGCAAAGATCGTGGCATTTTATAATAACTTTCTCTCGAGTCATCACGGCTTCACCTCACCTCAGAGGACCGAGGTGTTGATTCGGTAACATGAAAATAAATATCATGCACTCCTCAGTGTGTTGACAGGGAAGAGATTCAGGGATTCTACAGGCATATAATCTAATCCCTTGTTTGGAGAGATGTGACTCATGCACCTCAGGGGCTGAATATTTGCATCTATTGTCAACGTGAGTCTAATCCTTAAAATTCCTCAAGGTGTTCTGCAGATTCTTATGTAACCGGCTTCCAGACCTCTGACTCACCAGTTATTCAAATACTTCTGTTGTTATGCTCGTTCCCAGCAGTTCCCAGACTTTGGTCATAGTTTATGATGAGATTCACTGAAACGTAGATTTTTTAAAGTTTGTTATAACTTTATCTTTGTTTTGTAGAGTAGTAGTGTTGCCATGATTTTCATTTTACCTTATTAATTTAGAAATCAGACAATTTTTCACGTCGGAACCCTTTCTCCAGTTGAATAAAAATAAAGTTTAAATATCCCTGGTAGTTCCCATCTTTGACATCATGTGGAGTCTGCACAGTAATGATCGCAGAATAAAGCTGTGGTATTATATAGTGTTTATGGTTTTTATTTACATAACCAGGCAGTACTGGGAACAAAGTGATGTTTATTGTACATTATAACATTGTACAAACTGTTATGTAACTTAGACAAGTTGACCAAGAGCAAGGTGAAGGGCTTATCATTCAAACAGTCCTGCTATTTGTAATAACACAAAATGTCTTAATGTAAAGCAAAGTTATAACAGTAAGAGCATTTAATCCACATCTCCCCTGCACACACACAAATTATTTACTCATCATAAGTTCAGATCCCTTCTGTTATCCACTGTCAAAGCTCCTGTTTGCTTATCACTACACTGCAGCTCGGTGACACAGGTTCATAGTTGAAGGATGAACTTAGAGCTAAAGAGCTGAAGTATGGTTCCACCACCCAGGAGATTCTTGTGTTGTCTGTGCTGAGGAACTCTGGAAAAGAAAAAAACCCTGAAGTGGAAATTTTACAGTGAGGTAAAGACCTCTGGAACCAGCGGTTCCCCCACAGCTCAGCTCTTATGGAGTTCTTACAGACAACTGAAGGTCCAAGGCGTTTGATTGATTGTCTCTTCCGACCACAACGTCCACACAAAGCTCCACAGCACACGCTCAGCTCATCACAACATTCAGCATTAAATGAAACCACGTAAAAAGGATTACAACACCAGGACGTGCAGCAAACGTTGGAGAACAATTCTGTGTAAAGGGAGGTCCTGGTGGCAGGAAGACAGTCTGGAGCTGAGCCACTTGAGTTGTATTGTGTCCTGAAACTGTTACTTAGTGTTGAATTAGTGTAGTTGGATTAGGCTTTATTTATTATGTGATTATGCAGTGTAGAGTAATGTAAATGTTTCAAATTATGAAGAGTTTAGCCCTTATTTAAATTAGAAAAAAACTCAAAGAATACTCAACCCTACAGAAAAGTGTCCTTCAGTCCAGAGACAAGGGGAAATAGAGGACAGGTAGATGTTTCTCCAATTTACCCACCGTCCCTCTGAATAACAGACTGAAGTGAAACAGCTATAACTGGGAATATAGTTAAAGCACAAAATGGCCAAAATACAGACAATGTATGCAATCAGAATTGTAGCGTGCCGTCCACATGTGAAAATCTGAAGCTAAACTATGACTCAAAACCTACGACATATGGAAAGACTCCCAATAAATTCTGCATCAGGTCTATAAGCAGATGTGTCACTGCCCCTCCCGTGTCTACCTCCGTCAGATCATCTCTCCAGCAGCTCACTTGAACCTCCTCTGGATCGTGAACACTGAGCCTGAAGGATGAGGCACACATGCAGCTTTACTGCTCACGAACATGAAGGTGCTGAGGTTGTTAAAAAATGATGTGTTGGGGTTGTGGTATCACTTCATAGAATTCTTTCCATTTCTTTATGAGCATTTTCCTTTTTTACTGTGTATGGCTGCAGGGATTCTTTCCATTTGAGAGAGTTTCACATTTCCCGTAAGAAGACAGATGTGTTTAAAGTCTGACCATGTTCTGTCACCTTCCTTCATTTGAGTGGATTCAGGTGACAACTTACCAGACTTTAAAAAAAACGTGTGAGAGCCAGACGAGGAGGAAATCGTACTTTTATGCAGCTTGTAAGGATTTCATCCAAGAGAAGGACAGGACGATAGAGACAAGCCAAATTATATCAGCCGTGACTGTTTTGAGACGTGTCAAAATTTCCATGTTCAGTCTGTACATCACACTTTAATGTGAGAGGCTTTCTGAGGGTAGCTTTCTTATTATTTTTGAAATGTTATTTGAGTAACATGCAGCAGCAGTGGAAGCTAATGAAGGACATTAATCTTGACTTTCTACGTCCTTTGTGGCACATTACAATCCCATATATTCATTCCTGTGTTTTCAGGGTTTATAAACAAACGTCTTTTAGTGTTTGGGTTTGTGTGGACTCCGGCGCTCAGCCTGCTGAGGTTTTAAGACCACGCTGGAGGAGGCCCGGACGCAGGAGAAGGCCGACGGTGAGACCTTCTGGGGGTCGATGTAGTTGTTCTCCAGCCTCAGCGCCACCAGAGTGGAGTCTCCGCTGTGGTTCGGGTCACAGATGCTTTCGTCGCGGATGCTCCTTGAAGACAAAGAATCGAAAGGCCGTTAGATTTTCTTTATTGTTGATTAGTCATTCGTTCTAATGCCTCAATGCCTTTAGTGGCTGATTTGTCATCAGTCCAAGACAAAAAGATTTAACACAAACAATACAACCACACATAAGTATACACCAGTTTGCCCTTTTTTACTCTCCTGAGAACAGGAGTCAGGAACATGAAAATCTCTAGTGCATAGTCCATGTCCCCTCAGTCCATGTCCCCTCACTCCATGTCCCCTCACTCCATGTCCCCTCAGTCCATGTCCCCTCACTCCATGTCCCCTCACTCCATGTCCCCTCAATCCATGTCCCCTCAATCCATGTCCCCTCACTCCATGTCCCCTCACTCCATGTCCCCTCACTCCATGTCCCCTCACTCCATGTCCCCTCAGTCCATGTCCCCTCACTCCATGTCCCCTCAGTCCATGTCCCCTCAATCCATGTCCCCTCACTCCATGTCCCCTCAGTCCATGTCCCCTCACTCCATGTCCCCTCACTCCATTTCCCCTCAATCCATGTCCCCTCACTCCATGTCCCCTCAGTCCATGTCCCCTCACTCCATGTCCCCTCACTCCATGTCCCCTCAGTCCATGTCCCCTCACTCCATGTCCCCTCACTCCATGTCCCCTCAGTCCATGTCCCCTCAGTCCATGTCCCCTCAGTCCATGTCCCCTCAGTCCATGTCCCCTCACTCCATGTCCCCTCACTCCATGTCCCCTCACTCCATGTCCCCTCAATCCATGTCCCCTCAATCCATGTCCCCTCACTCCATGTCCCCTCACTCCATGTCCCCTCACTCCATGTCCCCTCAATCCATGTCCCCTCAATCCATGTCCCCTCACTCCATGTCCCCTCACTCCATGTCCCCTCAGTCCATGTCCCCTCACTCCATGTCCCCTCAGTCCATGTCCCCTCAGTCCATGTCCCCTCACTCCATGTCCCCTCACTCCATGTCCCCTCACTCCATGTCCCCTCAGTTCATGTCCCCTCACTCCCTGTGTAGTAACCTTTTCAAAGTTAAAATTCTCTAATATCTAGTGACACTTATTGTTTTTGCTTGTCCTGCACCACATATGTTAAAAAGTATCCTCAGTGTTGCTTTGCCGGCTGATTCCAGTTTCCCACCTGGCATGTCAGCCATGTTTGGCCGTGGAGCCGGAGCCCAGTACAGTGCTTCTTCAGTGGTAATGCTACTTAATGTAAATACCACAGCCTGGTTGAAGTGTGTGCTGTGCCCGGACCTGTGAGAGGGCGATGAGGAGATTCAGAGGAGAGACTCCCAGACACGTGTTTTGTTTCTTTTTGTCAAGACGACACTGAATGAGCGATGAGCTTTAATATCGTCTGGCAGGCTGTGATGAATGAGTCAGTCACTCAGACTCTAATCTGTTTACAGACTTTTTTATTGTTGGTATTAAAGGATTGTGTCGACTTAGAGGGTCCCGCTGTCTTTAGTCAACTGGTTTGATTGTTGTTTGCTACTCTAATTGACCGTTTATCTTTCAAACTTGGGTCATATGTTTTTAGTTGGTGAATAATTGATACCAGAACATCCCACTGTTATTGCACAATAAGTTACCAAATCTCAGGAATTTGCTTGATTTGGTCAAATAAGGGACAGAAGGTATAAGCTCCAGGCTTAATGATCAATGGGATTCCTTCAGGTATAGATCAACTGGGAGGGGACACTAGAGACCACAGACCTAAGAGTATGTATGCTGGGATGGCGTCCAGTTCCTGAACAGGATATGCATTTTGGAAAATGGATGGATATATGAAAAATCCTTGTAACTGAGATCCTGGTATTTCCTTATACCTGTAGGAACCTGGATGTTTGAATTTGTGTCTTCACTGAGAACTGAGACGCCTTCTCCAAAAAATAATTAACACTATTACTCAACTCTAACCAAACCCTGAAAAGTCATTAACCGAAGCTTTAGCCATTTCTTCCAGTTACTTGTCATGCTAAAATCTAATTTAGAAATTCAGTGGAAAAACTCTGTTTAGACTAAACTTGTGGAAAAAACATCTGTCAATGGGGACGAGTGTGTGAGTCTGTCCAACTAACTGTCTTAATCAGGTCTTTGGGCCGTCCTCCAAGATGAGAGAGAGCAGAGCAGCATCCAGCACTCAGACATCAGGTGCAGATCATCACCCAATTGTTCAACGTTAAAAATTACAGTTGCTGTGTTCATCAAACCATGGAAACGGCTCAGAAACATGAGCTACAGGAGAAGGATTGTTTCTCTTACGTCAAACAGAATGAACTCAGGTCACCTATTAGACAATTATACACTCCTGTAGAACCATTCACACCTAAAACCTGCACTCCTTAGAGGTTTATGATTTAAAAATGATTAAAAATATTCTGTTTAGTTTGGAAAATATTGCAAAATGTCCGATTTGCTGCAAAACACTGATCCTTTGAGGGTCGTAGGGGCTGGAGCCAATCCCAGCGGAATTTAAGACTGTGGGAGGAAGACGTAATTCCATAAAGAAAGAGGTGGAACATACAAACCACGGCTCAACCATGCTCCTCCCATGTTAGAAAATAAAAACGCGTAATTGCAGAGAATACAAAAGAGTAACATTAGAGTAATATCAATATATTTAGAGTTTTTTAATTGTTTATGGTGAGAAATTTGTGGAATCCTCAGAAAACACAAGATGTATTCCCAGAAGGTAGTTATCTTGAAATCCTTGAACTCTTATCAGATCATTTTTCATGGCTGTCGTCTTCTTACCTGATCCTGTTGTTGTTGAGTCTGATGAAGTGCACGTTGGTCATCTCGTTGATGCCGGATGGCACAGCCAGGAGCTGGTTGTGATCCAGACACAGCTCCACCATGGAGTGGTATGAGCCGAAGAAGGACTCGGGTTCGATCCCTTCCCCGTCCAGTTTGTTGTAGGAGAGGTAGAGATACTCTAACCCGGGGTCCATGTGGGCGAAGACGTAGCCTGTGGGGGGGAAGGAAACTGTAACTTTCATCATACTCTTGATAATTGATATCTTGATTCGAGTCCGACTGATCTATTGGCTAAAACCGACACTTTCACAGACATATTGGTATCCATGTTAATATTGGCTGATTCGCACAGATGAGATAACTTGTAATTTACAGGATAAACAATGCAGAAAATATGCATTATTTACTTTTTACTAGTTACAAAATTTGTCTTTATATTCTTAATCTAAGTTTGATATATTTGTTTGTATTTGTGTTTTATTTATTTACATTTCTTTGTCAGAGGTGTTTGATTATATCAAATTTACATGATGAGAAGAAGTCCACAGTAGAATCCAGAGCCTGCTGTGGCTGGAGCAGGTTGATTTGTTTAAAATGATCATTCAAGTCCATAAAGGCACTTTGTAGTTTCTCTTCCACAGCCCTTGTGAGTTGCTGCCTCCACCTCCTTTCTTTTACAACAGCCCTGCACGTGTTGGCTTGTCCAGCTCACATCCCTCGTTATTCTGTTTAAAGTGTTGGATGTCCTGCTCTGTGCAGGTGCAGTAGTTAAAATGGTTGCTTCTATCATTGTCCTTATTATAATGTGATCGCAGCAAACCCCTGAAAGTACCTGGAACCTTGATTAAGTATCATTTCCTTAGCAATTTGATTCCAGGAGCTCGTTACCGAAGCAGGAGGAGAGTCAATGCACAGTCTATTAGATTTAGATATTTCCTGCAGAAGAAAAGGATAAAGCTATAAAGTCTATTATCTATTCCTTTATTCCCTGATGTCGTCATAGTAGATCGTCAAACCACAAATCAAATATTTATCAAATTAAGCTATAAAAACATCAGGTTTGAAATCCACTGTGAGCTTGTTTAGTGCCTCCAAATAAATCCGACAGTTTCCCTTTCTTAATATTTTTGGGGCCCAAAGAATGTTGAGGAAATCCTCCAGTTATCTACCAACACGACCCATCTGCTAGATACCATATCACATCATATCATCCAGATGTGCATAAAGAGTTTCCACCGACCAGGTATCCTCTCGATGTTGTTTCCCACCAGCACGAGATGGACCAGCGATCTGGGCAGGTAGGACGGAACCAGGTAGAGCTGGTTATTTGAAAGGTCGATGGACTCAATATTCCTGCAGAGAAGGAAGATGAGGGGAGGTTTAGTTGTAGTTGGAATAATAAGGTCTAAAAAGCAGATTGGGTAATTGTGACATATCTTGCTTTGTCGTACCTGTGGTTGATCCAAGCCATCGGGGCGATTCTGGTCTCATCCAGCCTGTTGTGTCTCAGAGAAACCACGTTCAGATTTCTGGTCTGATTAAAAACTGTCTCCGAGATTTCCTCAATCAGGTTGTTCTCCAGGTACAGCTCCTGTGCAGCAGGCAGATGTGAAACAAAGAGTTTAGATGGAGCAGAACCTTATTAACAGCTAGAAAGTCTTTAGCTCAACCATCAATCCTCCTGCATGTCTAGTTCTTGTATTGGAAAAAGAAACGTAGACTGATTATCTGCACCAAGTTACACAAACTCATCTCAACAGCTATTTCTTAAATCAAGATCCATGTGTTAATTAAACAGAAATTGATGAAAATCTTTTAAAAGTGATTAAATTCTTGTATCTGCCGTTCGACTGAATCTGCAAACTCTAAGAGGTGATTGGTTGTCTGGCCCACGCCTGCACCGAGTTATAATAAATACTGGAATAATGACTGGAGTTTAGTGTCAGTATTATGGTTGGATTTTATTATCTCGTTCATTTTCACTTTTTAATGAGACCAATATAAAACAACCATTGGGGTGTTTATGAGTTTGTAATTAAACAGCTTTGTCTACTAGCAGAAAGGTTTGTGACTTAATGAGACAGTTTCAGGTCAAAGGTTATAAAACTGCATTCAGCTTCAGTTTTTGCTGGAAGCTGCTTCTACAGACATATACTGACACGTGCTGAGTTTCTGTCTATTTAATCTGCAATCTGTCATATCTATCTTAACCCTCATCTTTAAATTATCATGAGTAGGATGTCTCATTAGAGTTCAGCACCAGGAGTCTCCGTGTGAAGCCAACTTTAAATTCACTAGATCTACATTTTTCTTTTTGACCTGCTCCAAATTGTACAAACTCGTAAATATCAATCAATATAACAATTGCTCAATCTAACCCGCCGTCACAGTGTTAGAGAAAGTGAATAAAAAATCCTGGATCCGCCTTCTGATCCGGAGCTGCACTAAAGTTTTATGGGTCCCTCCACAAACCTTCATGTAAATCGGTTGAGTAGTAATCCTGCTTACAAACAAACAGACAAAAACTTTACCTCCAGTGTTTGAAAGTAACAGATACTAAAGGTAGAACATGATCTCCAGAGCTAATGACCACAAAGAGTTGTGGTACTTTGTAGAAACTGTCCAAAGTCGTCACATGAAGTTGGTTTTAAGGTGGATTTACAGCAGCAGCATGTTGCTGGAGTTCTGTGGTTAACCAGAGGCCATAATTACAGGTTGGTCGGTCTGGTTTCCCACAGGTAGAGGCCGAGTTTACTCAGTGGAGTAAAGTCTTAAAGTTTAGAGCCAAGAAGAAAATAGTGATGCGTCAGCAAACTTTAAATCAGAACTCTGCCAGTTCCTCAGACAGCCTCTGAGGATGTGACTGAGCTTGATGAGAGACCTGATTAAGATTAATTTATTGAGTTATTCACCTGTTTCTACCAACTGTTGTTCAAAAGGCCCAGAGATTCTCAAGGCTCCACTTTAACTGGCTGTTCACAAAGTCAATCACATGTCTGGAGACGTGGAAATAATATGTGGGCTTCGGTTTGTATCAGCCTGCCAGGATATTGATGGAACCTGGTCCATCAATATCCTGGTGCCTGGTTGTGCCTGGTTGTGTGAGGTATGAGAAGAGATGATCGTGTAAACAGATCTAACTTCATACCAGCAGTGAAGGAGGAAGCCCCTGTGGTATGGTGCGGAAGTGGTTTCTTCCCAGTCTGAGGTAGGAGAGCTGGATTAGGGGAGTGAAGCCCAGAGGATCCACATTCCCCTCACTCAACAGATTTCCTTCCAGCTCCAGAATCACCAGGTTGCTCATATCTTTAAAGATGAAACAAATATAATTGTATTCTGCTCAGCTGGAAATTAGTCTTGAAATCAATGTGGCAGGAAATATCTGTGTAGAGCGGAGGAAACATGTTTGATTCAACAACAGAAACCTGTAAAATCTACAAAACACAGAAATAAAAGAAATTAACAGTGACGTCAGTAGGCGATGCTCTATCTGTACCTCGGAAGCTGTTCTCATCGATCCTCCTCAGTTTGTTCTCGCTGATCTTCAGCTCCTGCAGGGAGGGGGGGAGGGCAGAGGGCACGGCTTCCAGCAGGTTCCCGTCCAGGTAGAGACGACTCAGCATCTTCAGGCCCTGAGACAAACACATACACTGTAGGTACTACTGGGGATACTGGGAGGTCTGTGATGGGGAAGTTTGCAGAACTCAAGGCCTCTTTCACACTGCACATGATAAATGTTGAAATACTCGCCCATCTTTTTATACTTATGTAATTTCATTCTGATGGACTGCATCGCTTTATATCAAGTGGCAGACAGATTATTGGGGGAAATAAATTGGCTTTTATTCTGAAGGGAAGCATTGGTCTTTAGTGTGCTATAGTTCATCTTACTTTGAAGGCTCTGGCGTCAATGCCGGCCGAGGTGAGTTTGTTTTTCTTCAGGTTGATCCACTCCAGGTTGGGGATGCCATTGAAGGCTCCTGCTGGGATGCTGCTGATGTTGTTTCCTGGTCAGAACATTTTCAGTTAGTTTACAGTAAACACCTCAGTGTGTTTGAGTCGCAGGTTTCTTTATATTTTTGTTCTTGGTTTTTAGTTCCTGGATTTGCTGCAAGTCGACCTCATCTCTCACTGGATATTTATCTCTCCTTGTAACGTGCGAGAGGAATCAGGTTGCAGCTCCTCACTCGTGGTCGGCTATAACCTCAGTTTTGTCATTTTAAAGGACATAAATAATGTTAATGCTGCACGGTGAAGGCTGGCTGTCTGCTTAATGTCCTGCCTGCAAGTCTGAACTCAGCCAAAGATAATCTGTGAGGTAAACGCAGCTATAAAACTCTATAAATCCTAATCACAAGTGGAGCGTGTGTTTGTGTTTTCAGACGGACTGAGCGGTTTCTGTTCTCTGGTGAAACGATTAGTCGATTGCATCAGATCAGTGTGTTGAGTTAGAATCTCTAGTTTTAACTTTCAGAAGATGTAGATCCATAATATCCCCCAGAGAGAGGGACTGGATCTCATAATGTATTTAACCTGAACTTAGTGCTGACCACTTGTGATCGGATCTCTCAGAATGGATTTTAATACCAGTGTGAATGGGATCTATCACTGGGGGAAACATTACTGAAGCTTGATTGAATTTAAGGGCCCTGTTGTGGCCTGATGTCGGAGGTGTGCATCCACTGAGTTCCATTCTAGTTTAAAGTCCAAATCTATAGAGTATGAGATTCAGTTCTGGATTTGGATTCTGTAAAATACTGTGGAGTCTGTTTCAGCTCCTCGTGGTGTCGTGGTGCAGACTCACCTTCCAGACTCAGAGACTTGAGCTCAGGTATGGACAGAGGAGGGAAGTGGATGAGTTTGGCGTTCTCACATGTCACAGTGACATCAGAAATGTCACAGCCTGGAGGGAGGCCTCCTCTGTTCGGTCCCACCTCCACCTCCCTCTCCTCCCATTCCTCCTCCCTCTCCTCCTCCACTGCCTCCACCTCATATAGCTCTTCCTCCGTCGCAGCAGGGGGTCTTGGGATTGGAGCAGGGATGAGATCTGGTTCTTCTGGTTCCTCTGGTTCTTTTGGGAGCATCTGAAAGACGTCTCCTCTCAGCCACACCTCCTCCTGGTGCTCCTCTTCCTCCTCCTCGGCCAGAGCCAGAAGTTCCTCCCTCAGGATCTCCTCCTGCCTCCTCCTCTTTTCCTCTAGCTTTCTTTCTTTCTCCCTTGCTTCTCTCTCTGCTGCTTCCTTCTGCTTCCTGTCTTCCTCCTCCAGTCTTCTCAGCTCATCCTCCTGCCTCTTCATTTCCTCTATCTGCCTCCTCCACTCCGCTTCCTCCTTTTCCACCTGCAATCTCAGGGCCTCCTGCTCCTTCCTCCTCCTCTCCTCCACTATCTTTCTCTGTTTCTCTTCCTGCTCCTTCCTCTCCTTCCTCCTCTTCTTCCTCGCCTCGTCCTTCTTCCTCAGGCGCTCCTCCTCCTCGCGATGCTCCTCTTCCTCTCGCCAGATAATTCGCCTGATCTCCTCCTGAGTCAGCGGGGTCACTGGCTGGCTGGGGTCACTGGGAACTGGGGAGTCACCAGAAAGGTCAAGGCTGAGGTCAGGGTCTAGGGTGGGTTTGGGGGGGTGCGGGGCGGCCAATCGGATGACAGGAGGCGGCAGGAGGCAGGAGTTGTTTGAGAAGAAAGAAAAAGGTAACGGCAAAGAAAGAAAGGAAGAAAAGAAAGGGATAGAAATAGGAGAGTAGAGCGAGAGACAGGAGAGGAAGAAGTAAATGTAGAAAAGATAAGGGAAACTAAAGGAGAAGGACAGATGAAAGGTGGCGAGCGCAGACAGGGACAGTGGGACACACAGACAGGAGGTGGACAGACAGACGGCTGTGTGTTAGTGCTGCAGACAGACAGACGCCCACATTTGACCACACAGACAGGTACAAGTCCGGCTTGTTGAAGCTACAGAGCAGACGGCTGCTGTAGACCAGTCCGGATCAAATCCCACTTAACTCTACCTGTACTGCCACAGTCAGGTAAAGTTCATCTATTACAAACTGTTAATAGATAATAACAATATTAGCTGATGTTGGTGTTAGCTGCTACGGAGTCTAAAGCTAATAAGGTTTAAATAAAATCATTTCTCATGATAGTGACCAAAGTCTTTTAAATTAATAAACTGGGAAAGCTACATAACCAGGTCACAACTGTTTAATAACCAAATGAAATCACTCAATCAACCCACAAGGTTTAAAGTATAGTTTAGTTATGACATTATTACAAGATATGGTCAAGATACTTTCTCCTTTCTTAACTCTGAAGAACAATATTGTTATTTAAGACATTTCTGCTCAGATTGTGGTTTTGAATGTAGATCTCTAGTCATCCGTGCATCATCTCCCAACATACACACACATTAACTGCATCACAACATGTGCGTTGACTGATCCAAAATGTGCGAACCACATTTTTAAAGCCATGATGGAAACTGACGGCAACATGCTGAGGACTCAGAGATGGAAAAAAGTGTTTCATTCCAGAAATTTAACATTTACTGTTTAATTAAGTCAACACTGACTCCTAACACATCTTTACTAGTGAGGAAGTTAAGTTTATTCTCCTTGTAGTTACATGAATGTACAATATATTAGTATTTGCCTGTAAAAGTAAATTTTATGTTTGTATGACGTAAAGTTCTGAATGAATTAAACCGTTCAAAACGTTGCTCCTGAAACATTTTCCATCTCTGTTTTCTCTGGATGTTGCACCATGGCGTGACCACATGTTGTGTTTCTACCTGGCTCCATGCAGACGGGGCAGCACTCCCCAGCGGGGGTGAAGGGGAAGTGGCAGTGCATTGTGGGACAGGTGATCTCGTCACAGACCACCCGCCCTCCGGTGCACAGACACGTCACACATGGCTTCGGGGACCAGACGGCCTGGTCGAACATGGTCAGACCCTGGTACACACACTGGCCCTGCTTACCTGAAACAACACACACACACACACACACACACACACACACCAGTAAGTTCTACTGTTGATTATGTCACTTTTCTAGATACATCTTCTGTATATAATTTGTCTTAAAGCTTGAAATGCAGAAATATTTTTCATCTGTATTATGGCAGCGGAGACCAGCCTGATGTGGAAAATATCTGAAACACAAAATTATTTGAATATCTCTCATATACTGCCACAGTCATGTATTAATACGGTTCCATGGTCATAATATTTGGAGTTTCAGTGTATCAGACGTCACCAACATGGAAACATAGCAAAGTTTGAGTTGTTTCTGCGACTGGGCAGATGTGGAAAGTATACGTTTGGTTTCAGTAAACAAAAGAATGAAGCCTGCAGCCAGTCACATGACAGTGGACTTTATTGCAGTGAGTGAGGTAAAGATCCAGATGTGCTGCTGCTGCGTCTCATTGAATGTAGTTCTCCTGTCAGCCTGAAGCCGTATGTGGTCGTGTGTTCACCAGGAGAGAATCAAGAAATGCTGCAAAATATTGGTCTGATTCAGTTTTGATATTTAATGATGTTCAGCCACTGTTTGCAGACCTGTTTAATCTGGACTAACTGTGGACAGCTGACTTCCCACCATCACTACGGAATTACCAGTTACATTTTTGTCCCACAAACCACAACTTGTCAAACAAAGAGCTAATTATTTCTGGCTGCCCTTTTACATTTTCAATAGATTCTCTTGGTTTTGTGTCAGACAAGAGACAGAAGGAGCAGTAAGACATTTGCCTGTGATGACGCCCCCTGGCTGCCATTTCCTAAGCGTTAGGAAAATAAATAAATAAATCACTGTGTACGTGTAAAAGTGAATTTCTTTTTCTTATTCACTCTGTCACAGTGTTTATTTCAGGGGGTATTTTTGCTCTAACCAATCCGAGGTGAGGATTATATCCGCTCATTGTCTTTTGTTGCAGATGCATTTTATACTTTTTGTGTTGAAAGTAGTTTTTGTTGTAAATGGTAAATGGTTTTGTATTTATATAGTGCTTTTCTAGACTGGATGACCACTCAAAGCTCTTTACAGTACAGTTCTACATTCACATATTTATACAGAGCATCTATTAGCAGCACTTTTGTTGTTCTACAAGGGGAAATTCTGGGGTTCAGCATCTCGCCAAAGGACACTTCGACATGCAGATGGGGAAGACTGGGGATCGAACTGCCGACCTTCAGGTTGGAGGACGACCGCTCTACCCCTCAGCCACAGCCGCCCCTGTTGTACGTTTACCTACACAAGATGACGTCTCTTTTTCTTATTTCCACCTGCAAGTCTTTGCGTGAATATGCCGACTTTGCATCTGAGGCAACAGCTGTGGATGAACCGCACCACTGAACCTATTCAATCCCTGAGTGAATCAGAGGTGGGCGGTGATGCACGTGTCCAGAACAAAGCAAATTGGACGCAGGAACCCGTGGGTCACAACACGCAGACCCCCCCCCCCCCCCCCCCCCCCCCCCCCCCCCCCCTCAGCAGCAGCAGCAGGCCCCCCGCTGCAGTAATTGCTGTGTAGGTCTAGTCGAATCTAAAGCTTGTACTTTAGCATCAGAACCAGGCAAAGCAGTGATTTGTAGTGTTTCCACTCCTCCCTCTGCATTAACTTCACCTTTCAACATCAGGCCCGGGCCGGGACGCGCTCGTGACTGGGAGTGAGTCAGTCAGAGAGGCCGTAAACCACTATGATACAGCAGGAAGAGGCTCTTTGTGTCTAGTGTGAGTGGGTCCTGTCTGTCATCTACCCTTTCTAATGGTATGCTCTTTGTCAGGTCCATAGGAAACACAGGTAGTTAAGAGGCTCAGGTTATTTCTCTTAAACACTGTGTCGTTTCTTTACTGTGACTGTCGCCCTGTCATCTCTGGAGCACTCATACTTTAAAGCTTTTCTTTTCTCGAGAAAATATTGTCTTGCTGTCGGAGCTCTTGCTTTTCATTGTCTTGTAAATTGCGGGTTTCGTTCAAATAATACGGCGACAGTTCGAAATCGGCTGTGATACGATCGTCCTACAGTGAGGAGCGTATAGTTTTACTTTGTTTTGAAACTATTGGACGTGCGGATTAATAGTTTTAGTAATAAATTCATAATTATTTGAGCAGAAACATCTATCGTCCGTATTTCCCAGCTTTTCTGTCTGGATTTTATGCATTTTCTTTGGTTCTATGTCTTTTTAAACTTGAATATCTTTATATTTTGGATGTCAGGCAGAACTCAAATATCTAGTATCAACATTAGATAATGTAACCTTGAGTAAATTAGATTAGATTAGATTAAACTTTATTGTCATTGCACAGTACAAGTACTTATACAACGAAATGCAGTTTAGCATCTAACCAGAACTGCAAAAAAAGGCAGTAAAGTGCAGAGTATTGTGCGTATTTAAAGTGGAATGTGAATAAATAGATATGTACAGTAAGAAATATATGGAATAGTACAGTATTAACAGGTATTGTATGATATAAGAACTATGAGCAGTAAGAAATGTATATGGAATAGAACAGTATTAACAGGTATTGTATGATGTAAGAACTATGACTTTATAATTTATTTATTTCGCTATGGAAATCTCAGCTATGATAACAATAAATAGGTGTCTAGATATAGAGAAGAGAAGAGATACTGTCAGTCTTTTAAAATCATTGGAATCGGATTTCAATATTTGCAATAAGTTATATTTGGTGGTCCGAATTTTTTTTTCTTGAATAAAGTTTGGGGAATTTAGAAACACACCCTGATTGAAATGCATCTTGACAAATGAATCTGTTCCACACTTAACTGGATGACCGGTTTATGAACCTGGTGTTTTGGCCGCTGAGCAGTAAACTCCATCTGCAGATGAAGACTGAGATAAGGTAGAAAGCTCTGGAAGGAAAAGCTTGTTTGTTAACGTTGGTGTCGTCAGGATCTTTCCTCGATGAAGGATTGCTTAATGCTCGAGTTGATTGGTTGCCACAGTGACTTGGACAAACTTTTCACTTTCCACAAAACAAAGCAAATCAGACTTTTCTCTCAAAGCGTCAGAACGTCTCAGGAGAAGTCGAGTCGGTGCTGCGACAACATCTGTGAGTTCTCTGTTCGTGTGTAAACTGAACTCTGGTCTGTTTGGTTGTTTCACTCGAGTCAGTTTGTGTCTGCGACTCTGAGAACAAAGCAAACATATTCTCGTGTTTCAACCGAATCAAACAGTTCTGATTTCCCAGCAACAAACTGTCGCCAGCGACCGTCTGATGCTGGTTTTTATTGTTTGAAACCGAAAAGGCTCCACGTGGCTCTGAGGTTCTGTCCTCGTCTCAGTGGGGGGGGGGGAGGGGGGCGGTTGTTGGAGCTCTTTCCCCTCTGATGGTTTCCCCTTCTGTTCTGGTCGGAATGTGATGATGTGACATTAAGTTACTGAGCTGTAATAACAAGCTCTTTCCTTACGGGAGCAGGACAGAGCCTCTCAGCTGAACCCGTCTCCCACTCACACACTCAAGAGTTTTATTCACTTTGATTTTACTGCTCTGAGATTTCATTGACTGGAAAAAAAACTCTAGTGTCAGTCGTCATGTTAAAGTTGTGTGTTCGTCATGTAGGTTCACACATCAACACACAAACACACAAATTAACTAGTTTATGTGCTGCATAGTGTGTGTCTTTAAAACGACATGTTTTTATTCTCTAAATTAAAACCTTCTTTTCGTAACTTTATATCACTTAAAGTTGTAAATATTCTCTAATTGTTTGATGGATGAAACAAATAACTTTGATGACTGGAAACTAACAGACTTTTGAAAATTGCGCAGACCAACAGAACATAAGGAAATCCGTTACCTCATTGTCATTGGACGTTTTTGAGGTTGAACCTGGGTCACAGGGTCATTGACCTGAGTTAAACCTGAGTCACTGACCTGGGTTGAACCTGGGTCACAGGGTCATTGACCTGAGTTAAACCTGAGTCACTGACCTGGGTTGAACCTGGGTCACAGGGTCATTGACCTGAGTTAAACCTGAGTCACTGACCTGGGTTGAACCTGGGTCACAGGGTCGATGACCTGAGTTAAACCTGAGTCACTGACCTGGGTTGAACCTGGGTCACAGGGTCATTGACCTGAGTTAAACCTGAGTCACTGACCTGGGTTGAACCTGGGTCACAGGGTCAATGACCTGAGTTAAAGCTGAGTCACTGACCTGGGTTGAACCTGGGTCACAGGGTCAATGACCTGAGTTAAACCTGAGTTACTGACCTGGGTTGAACCTGGATCACAGGGTCGTTGACCTGAGTTAAACCTGAGTCACTGACCTGGGTTGAACCTGGGTCACAGGGTCATTGACCTGAGTTAAACCTGAGTCACTGACCTGGGTTGAACCTGGGTCACAGGGTCATTGACCTGAGTTAAACCTGAGTCACTGACCTGGGTTGAACCTGGGTCACAGGGTCAATGACCTGAGTTAAAGCTGAGTCACTGACCTGGGTTGAACCTGGGTCACAGGGTCAATGACCTGAGTTAAACCTGAGTTACTGACCTGGGTTGAACCTGGATCACAGGGTCGTTGACCTGAGTTAAACCTGAGTCACTGACCTGGGTTGAACCTGGGTCACAGGGTCAATGACCTGAGTTAAACCTGAGTCACTGACCTGGGTTGAACCTGGGTCACAGGGTCAATGACCTGAGTTAAACCTGAGTCACTGACCTGGGTTGAACATGGGTCACAGGGTCGTTGACCTGAGTTAAACCTGAGTCACTGACCTGGGTTGAACCTGGGTCACAGGGTCAATGACCTGAGTTAAACCTGAGTCACTGACCTGGGTTGAACCTGGGTCACAGGGTCAATGACCTGAGTTAAACCTGAGTCACTGACCTGGGATAACGTTGTAGCTGGAGTGCTGTTCCTGGATGTTCCTGTAGGGCTGTAGGAACAGAGTGTGTCCTTGGTTCGTTCCTGGTTCTACTGGGACAGTGGGACCAGGGACCAGTCTGATCTTCACAGGTCTGGAGCTTCCTGCTCTGGCCTCCCCGTGACCTGCAACACATTTTGGTTTCACTGTTAATCTGCATCAAGGATCTAGAAACTTCTAACAACGAGCTCATATGAGTTGAGGATCTTTGAGATGCTCCTCAAACAACTTCTCTTCCTTACATTTCAGTTTTAATCTAGTCCTACATCTGCTCAACAAACCACATCCATGTAAATCAGGTGACACTGATATAAGTCAACCCCTCTTACTGTAAAATGGCTTACAAGAATATTTGGATGTTTCTTTTTTTAATGAGACTGAGTCTTACCCTGTCCACTCCTCTTCCTCTTCCCATGGCGGATCTCACCATCCTTGCGAAGGTTCCTGGCCTGGGTGTCAGGGATGGTCAGGGCCACCACTAGCCACAAACTGGCCACCGCCAGCCACCACCTCATCCCTGCAGAGCAGCACAGACACTTTAAACCAACACTGAGGCCTCAACAATCCTGATACAATTCTGAAAAAGGTCCAAACACCACAGATCTACTTTTCTCTTGACATAAGAAGCTCCTCAGAGTTAAATCTGGTCACAGTCTCTGATAGTTTACTCTACAAACACTTTTCTTTCTGCTCCCAAGGAGAAATGGGCTCAACACTGAACCCTGGACTGGTTCCTCAGCAGCTTGATAAGATGCATCACAAACAAAAGTACAAGATTAAACAGTTCGTTGTCCCAGTAGCTTTGGTTGAAAATCAAGTTCAGAAACATGAGTAAGAAACCACCAAGGTTTGAGTCCAACTGGGAACCATTTGAGTCCAATGTTCCCATCTCTCTCCCCTCAGCACCACTCTACTGTGGAAACCAGCAGATAAACAGGTGAAAGTAAACACACACAGATCCAGGTTCTCTCTCCAGCCGCAGAACAACAGGGAACAGAAAGAGGTTTTTACCTGCAGCAGCTTCTCTGACAGAAAGATCTGTCACTGCTGCTGCTCTTCCTCATATAGCTGTGTGCTGGGGTCCTAATGGCTGGTTCCCTGTGCGTGTGTGTGTGTGTGTGTGTGTGTGTAATGACTGGTCTATTCGCAGCAGTCCTGTCATTATTAAAGCAGAGCTCTAACACTAACACACACCTTCACACACCTGATAGTTTTGTCCTCTGAATGCAGCAGATTGAACCAGTTGTCTGTATCAAACACAATAACAGTAATACATGTTGTGTTGCTTTGCCCTAGTGCATGATGGGAGTGTTAAATCATAGGATTGTGTGATCTGTTGGCTCGGAGCCCAGAGGAGCCTGATGGAAACCTCCAGTCTTTGCGGCTGCTTGTTTATTTATTGCTGATTCTTGTCGGTCTGAAACCAGATAATGAGCTCTCGCCAGTTGCAGCGTTTGACAGTGGAACACAGTGGAACACATCTGGATCCAGATGTTGGAGTAGAGCATTGGATTTGATGTTGATCATCAGGTGGAGGAGGTGCTGTTGGTCTGTGTTTGCTGGAAACAGCTGGATGTGCATCAGGCCCCAGCTGCTTCATCAGGTGTTAACAACTTGTTCCCTCGTGTGGCCACAAACAGGAGTTCACTTTAATCCTGTTGATCTAATAAATACGTTTGTCTGTAAGAGATGTTTTATATCACAGCTGCAAACATCTCATCTACACTCATTGACAGTTATTGGTCTTTTCTCTGCACATGTCTGGTGTGAAAACTTAACATTTATTATAGTTGTTCTTATTTCAACATTGTAAACAGCAGGAGTGTCTCCACAGGGGGCTTCTGTTTCAGAGTCAGAGCAACAGCTGAACAGGAACGCTGCTCCGGGGGCACCACATTGTGTCATGTGTCACAGTGTGTCACATTGTGTCATGTGTCACAGAATGTCATGTATGTCATGTGTCACAGGTCAAGGTCGAGCTGAGACTGCAGCAGCCTGTGTTCAAATCAAGCTCCTGACCTTTGCCACGCGTCATCCTCCTGTATTAGTTTTGTTACAGTCTGAACTGTATCTGTAGAGTGACGCTTCCATTGTGGGAGTTCTTCTCGGAGCTTTGCGTGACATAATAACACAAATACATAGATTAACACGTGTTAGTGCTCTGTACTGTGAATCCACAGAAACGGGTTGAGGCATTAATGAAGCGTAGGAGAAATGATTATCTACTAAAGCACTTTGATATTAAATAGTTAACCAGAGGAAGAGTGCAGGTCCCATGATGGTTTTCCAGAGCACACGTTAACCATCATGTAATTAGGAGGCTCTCATCCATGACATCCACCCACACACTCTTTTAATCATTCACTTTTTTATTTTCTCTGGACGGAACAAAACGAAAGTGTGCAGCTCCACAGACTGGACGTCTCTGAACAGCTCTCAGACCCTCCCTCCTCTATTCACCACCAGCCAATCACAAGTCAGATATCAGAGAGAGAGAGGGGGGGGGGGGGGAACAGGAGGGAGGGAAGAGAAATGGAAAAATATCCAGCTCTTCAGCTTCTGGATGAGCAGGCTCAGACGGAGAGACTTCCAGCAGCAACAGGAGGAGATAAAAATAACCTGGAGACGAGTGTGTGTGTGCGTGTGTGTGTGTGTGGGGGGGGGGGGGGGGTAATGAAATGCAGACAGTGTTTAAATCTGCAGTTTCTACTGGTCTGTTTTCTTACTTCAGTATTTCACTCAATAGCTGGACTGAAGGAAAAACTTACAATGACTTAAAATGACTTTTTAAATGTCTGGTTTAATTTTCTATAAGGAAACTTCTCTTAAGGTCACAACATTTTCATTTTCTTCAGATGTAAGTTTACTGAAGTTTGACTGAGTGAAGCTCTGTTAAAAAATTTGAAAAATTGATTTTTAAAAACACTGTTCAATGTTTCCAAAACAAACTAGTCTAAGACCAATCAAAAATTATTTTTAGATATTTGTGTTTAGACTTTGAATCTATATGAAAATCCTCTTCTCTGTTTCTTTGTGTCTCATTAAAACCAAACATATCAGAGACAAATACCTAAAAAGACCGAAAACATCTTTGAGTAAAAATCATTTGACGTATATTTAGACTTTTTAGTTTGGTCCATGTCCCGTGTGTTAACATGGAAGAGGCGGGACTTATGCCTGATACCGCAGCCAGCCACCAGGGGGTGATAAACAATCAGTCATGTCCTCCTTTGTTTACTATGAACAGACTAGGATGAAGCATGTGTTTCCAGTTGATGTCAGTCAGGAGAAACTTTACGTCCTGAAGGGAAACGAGACGTCACTCGACGGTTTCTGATCCAAAACCAACTAAACAACACGTTTTCTATCTTTCCCTTCGATTCTGAATCAACAGCCTCCTCATCCTCTCTGTGCAAACTGGTGAAAAAGAAACTGAAGCTGAGTCTGTCGAGTTTTGCATTTCAGATTCATAAACAGCTGCAGTTGACTGGATGGATTCCAGGTCAGTTAAAATTACGGGAAACCCTGAATAAAGATGTTTGCTCTGGTTCAGTTCTTCTCTCCCAAACTCTCCGAACATCGTATTGACTCACAGCTCGTGTTGTGAAACGCAGCAGAACCTCATCAGGGAGCGGAGGGGGATTTTTTTTGGGGGAGAGAGATTTAAATCAGTGAAAGTATTCTAGAAGTGAAAAGATTCGATTCTGTGCTGCGTCAAACAGACGAGACGTTAGATCCTGTTAATCGAGGGTAAAAGCATTCTGGGTTTTTCTTTCTTCTGGATCTGTGAAGGAGAAACTCTACAGCAGCAACAGACACAGATGTTGACAAATCTCGAAAAGACAGACGGAGAGACAGACAGACAGGGGGAGGAGCCGGGGACAGACAGACAGACAGACAGACGGACATTAACGCTACATTACCAGCAGTTTGAAGGCGGCTGCAGGACTTTAGGCCAAATTCTTCCAGCCTCTTTTCTCTTCTTCTGGTTCTGCAGGAGCTCCAGGAGATGTGTGTGTGTGTGTGTGTGTGCGTTTGTGTCTCTGTGAGATGATACAGTAAGTGTGTGTGTGTGTGTGTGTGTGTGTGTGTGTGTGAGCCTCGGCGTGTCTCAGAGCATGGAACAGTTGTGTAGAGCGTAGCAGGCTAACAGAGCTGTGAAGGGAAGCCAGGATTTGTACTGCAGCTGAGACCAAGTGAAAGAGGGAGAGAGAGAGAGAGTTACAGACAGACAGAAAGGGAGAGAGAGAGAGAGACAGGTCAGACATCTGTCTTCCTGTTGGAGGGAGGACACGGCCAACAAGCTGCAGGATAAACCAAGAAAGACTGAAAAGCCAAACGAGCAGAAGTGAAATACCCACATGTCGCAGAGCGGAGAGGAAAACACTGAAAACACTGAGACCACTTTGACTTCAGTTTCAGAAAAATGTCTCAGAATGAGGAGAAGAAGTAGGACGGAGGTCAGAGGTCAGAGGTCACTTGAGAATAAACATCCCGCTTCAGTGTCAGAGAGAAAAGCTTCATGGGAAAAACAGCTTTCTGCTCAACAACACGTTTAGAGGTGACGGTAAAATCTGTTTGATTATCAAACTGTCCGACCTCTGACCTCTGACCTCTGACCTCCTGATGAAACCACATTTAAATTCCTTACATCCAGATTTGTATTAAGATCTGCTCCAGATCACACCCACAAACATCAGTCCCTGAAAAATGTCTGATCTTTATGAAGATCCATGAATTATTCTCTGAGAAATCAAACGTGTGTGTGTCTGTGTATGTGTGCGTTTGTTTTTGTTGTCATGTATCATCAATTTCTCAAAGGTTTTATCTCATGATGAAAAACAAAATGGAGACTCAGATGTTTCCTGGTTCCTTCATGACTCATCATTACACTCTGATGTGTCTGTACATGTAAAAGCTTGTGTTTGTTTTCATGGAGGAAATGAACAGAGTGCAGGTCGGTAGACAGATGTTGTAGCGCCTCCCAGAGGCCAAAGCATGAAGCGTCAAAGAAGATAAAAAAAACAGCTGGAACAGGAATCACCTCTGACACGGCAGGTCCCAAGGAAAGGGACCGAACAATGAACTGGTCACTTGGTTCAAACTAAAACAAACAGTCGGGCATTTTCCTTAAAGAAATGTACATACGGAGAATTCTTTAACATTTTGTAGAATATAACTTATTATTTTAGGATCCGAGGGAAAATCCTTTTCACATTATTTGACCTGTAATGATCCTGCTGACTCCAGATCAGACCGGTTGACCAAAAGCCACAGTGACAGTGTTCTAGCTCTATGAACTTATGTGTTCTAAACTCTCCACAGGAGAAGTACCCGTCCGTCGTCTCCCTCCCCGGAGGCTGCAGGTCAGAGGTCATGACCTTGAACCGCCCCGAGCTCCCTGGGTAAATAACCATCTCTTTATTCATCATGTAAATTATTCATATTTCATACACACACAACCCATGTGCAATCTATTTAATATCCTCACAAAAGCCGAGACAGATTTCTTAGTATTTGTTGGTGTAGAATAATTTTTCCCTGTTTGTTTGGATTCGTAGCTGCGTCCTGTCCATTAATTGGTCGGTGGAAGTTTCCAGAGAAGGTGGAGTCACTCCAAAAATCAACCTGTTGACAAAGATCCCAGAGAAAGGTGAGATGCTCCTCTGGGAGTTCACCTGAACATACTGACACCGACAGTTCACTGCATCCAGGAATTATCAGACCCCTTCACTTTTTTCATATCGCAGATTTATGCTAAAATAATAATTTTCTTAATACCCAAAAGGAAGATAGTGAAACGAATATGATAATTAAATATAAATAAATCTTCAGACCCTCCCAGGATTTGGTGTAAATTTCTTCAGTTAAGTCTGAGATATTTGTGCTGCAACTTATGATTCTTTATGATCTAAGTGTCAGAAAATGAGTGTAAAATATAGGATTTCATTTCAAATTACAACCTTTATTCGAGGTTTTGGATTGTTGATTAAATTAAATTGTCGATCTGATTTTATTGTTTCTTTTCTGTGTCTCTGCAGCGCTGCAGTTGTTTCCCTCTCAGGCTGTAGGTGGCGCTGCCGAGGCCTTCCAGAGCATGCTGAGGATTCTGGGACCTGAAGCTGCGGTGGAGTCTGTGATCAGGGCGGTCAGCCTCTCTCAGGACATGTGACTCACACGAGAGGCAGCAGTTAAAATAAAATAAACTGTTTCCAGACCAGTATCGTTACGTTCCAGAGATTCACAAAAAGATCTGCAGCAAATAACGAAATTAGTTTGAATGTTTACGAGCTTTTTCATTTTCTACTTTAAACAAGTGTAAACACACAAACATCAGTAAACACACACACGAAGCTGGTTTAGTCTCTTAGAAATCTTTATTCAATAGAAAGAGCTCGACTGTATCAGCAGAGCTCATTGGTCAGAATCTACAAAAATAAATAATTTAAATACAAAATGCCAAACAGCAGAGTCGCCTTTGTATTTTCAAATAGTTCTCTTCTCTCAGCTATTTACACACACACAGCGTTATTCAGGAGTCTGTAGGTTTCACAGTGCTGCGATGTTCCCGCCCCTCGACGCTCAGGCAGCAGCTGGAGGCAGGGACGAGCGACCAATCAGAGCCCAGCTCACCTGACGGAGCTGCGTCGGAGGTCTGGACACTTTGTTTTCTCTAGAATCTTCTATCTTAGTTTTATCGCTGCTTTAAATCCCAGACGATCTTTTAAAAACCCAGAAGGTCGTTTACTGTTCAATCACGTGTCAGAGAAAACAGAGGTTTGAGTTTCTTCCTGAACTCGGAAACAGCCGTTGACAAAAAGAAAAGTTACGTAATATTTTTATCTCGAGGTTTTTTTAGTTTGGTTTAGTTTGTTATTTTAGCTTTTAACAGAATAACGTCAAAGTGTGATATTTACATTTCAACAGATTAAATCCTGGGATTGAACCTCGAGTTGAGATCTTGTCAAAAGCTGTTTTTGAGGATCCAGAAGGAAACTTATCACAAAGTAGACCCAACATTTATTTTTTACTTCTTGGAAAATGTTGGAAATACTTTGATAATGATTCAAACTTTAATGTTGAAACTGAAATGAACCTTTAGGGGTTTTTTTTTTAAAAGCTTGTCAGTGATTTATTTATTAAGAAAATATGTTTATTTCATGAGGGAGTTGCTTTAAAAAGATGAAAACACAATTACACATGGAATCTGTTTCAGGTTCTCGTGTCTTAAAGACTTCAGAGAACGTTTTGTCAATAGTACAAATAATTGATAGCTGCGGTCCTACCATCGTATTTGTCCTTTTTTTATTTTTGGCCACATTGACAAAGGACAAAAGTTTAAATATTTTTACCAGCACCTGCAAAGTGTTTCGAGCGTTTGACCTAAAACTTTGCTGCGATAAATAAAAAGCACTTGTGAACGTAGAGGCCTCGTGTTGTTAGAGATAAATAACTACTTCAATGTTTCCTGTCGTTATTAACGCACAGGAAGTTTAACCCTCTGCAGTGAATCCTCGTCCCACAACTTGAACTCTGTGACATTTTTTCATCGAGTTTCAAAATCACTCAAAACCAAACCCACGTCTCCATCAAGCAGTTTCAACGTGTCCAGACCTCGTCGGCTGCCTGACGCGTCCCCAACAGAACGATCAGTGGTTGGTTCAGTTCCGCTGCGGTTCACTCTCCAGCCGTTTGACCTCAGAGGGAAATGTGGCCGGTGGGGTTTCAGTCCAAAAAAAGATGGAGACCAGATCGAACAAGTGTTGGATGGAGCTGGAGCTAAAAATCTGTGGATTTAGTGTTTGGATTGAACAGAGCTGCTGACAGCCGACAGTTTCCAGAAAACACGTCTAACCCTGGGAGTGGAGTGTGTGGGGGTGGGGGTGGGGGGGGGGTCTGTCGTTCCAGGTTTCAGTCTTGTAGTGTGATTGGTTTTCAGTGGCTGATGGAGGTGACGGAGGCTGGAGAGTGGACGCTGGAAACAGAGGAACTGAAGTCAAGTGTTACCAGTTTATCTGAAGCCTCCTCGAGCGCTGCTGGTTTCAGGAGTTTCTACCAAACAAAGAGGAGACTTACAAATAATCTGGACGAGAAAATCCCCCCCCCCCCCCCCCCCCCCTTCAAAAAACACCCCGTCAAACAGCCGTAAGTCTCAGTCACCGTCCTCAGAAACCTCCCAGTGACTCATCGTGGAGCGTCGAGGTTCTGAGAGTTCGAGGCTGCGTCCACAGACGACCTCTGACCTCAGCTGGGAACGCAGCCTGCATCAAAGTGAGCGTTTCAAAATACACACTCGCACCCACACACACCCCTCGTCCTCCAGTCCTACCAGAACATTTAGGCACATGGACAAAATAGACACACAACAAGCCACTTATGGCACAACAACCAGCAGAGCAGCAGACCCTGGGCCTGTCTGAAGAGGACTGCGCCCAGTTACCCAGCAGCCTCTGCTCTCTTCCCCCTGCTCTACTTGAAAACCCCTCTGTAGAGTCACATCAGTCAAAAGGAGACGTTCACTGTCAGGGCCACTGAGGATGATGATGATGATGAAGAAGAACCAGGCAGAGCCGGACACGATGCTGACTCAGCACTTTCAGACGTTATCACTTCGTCTCATCAACGGCTGAAACTAACGGTTATTATCAATTAATCCGATTATTTCATTGATTAATAAAGTTGTTTAGTTTGTGAAATATAAAAAAATAAAAACACCTTCACAATTTCTCGTGTGACGTCTTCGAACCCTTCAAGCAACACCATGCAACTTTAACTGAGCAGCAGCGCCCCCTGCAGCCGCACATGGAGACTCATTCTGTTTGTGGTTTCGTGAAACCCACTCACTGAACCGATATTACCCATGATCCTCTGCTTCCTGAACCAGAAGAGCTGCTGCTGTAACAAATCCACTAAACTGTTTAGAATTCTTCACATTTTAACAGTTTCCTGCTGATTAGTGGGATTTGAACTCAGGTTTTTAATAACTGATCATCAGTTCAGCTTCACTCCTCGACTCACTGGAGCTGAATCTGACAGTTGAAGCTGTGGTTCTCTGTCAGGTCTTCTCACAGGAGATCGAACCCACTCAACGTTACTGGGTGATGAGTGGGAACGAAGGAGGAAACTTTCTCCTGATTCCCAGTCACTGAAACATCAAACTGGTTTTAATCAAGCTGCTGATTTGGAGGTTTAAAAGTTGCACAGTGTTACTTTAACAATTTCCTTCTGAGATGTGACCAAGCAGCTGTCTCATGAGTTAGTTTGAGTTGATGTGAGTAGTTGGACTGAAAAACTCCAACGTGAGAAAATAAGAGTTATGAATTATAAAAATAAAAAACACCATCTCAGCTGCTGAGACTGTTTGGCAGTCGGATTCCACCATGATAACTTGTGATGCAGTTAACAGGCGTCAGCAAACAACCTGGACCCACATTCTGTCCCCGCCCACCTACATTCAGGAAATGACATCATCAAAGCGCGACAAAAGCAGCAGGAGGTTTAAAGAACAGGTTCCTTCTACTCGGGCGTCCGTGTGAAAGTGAAGCCACGGTTTCCTCGGCTGTAATCATCCCATTCATATTGTCGGTTTAGAGATCTGATCCCGATGTGCGTCAAATACCACAGACTGTTGAGGCCTCGGCAGTTTGTGTCAAAACAAACCACACATATTGAGGTTTCTCCCTTTTCAGTATAAAAGTCCCTCTCTGTGTTACAACCGCTCCACCACAGCTCAACAAGGAAACACTTCCAGAACACAACTGGTGGAAAACTAACCGAAAAGAAATCAATGCATCCAGAACTAAAGCCATTTGATATCTGTCTGAATTTCCCACGGTGTTAATAAAGTATCCATCTATCTGTCCTAACCCTCATTTGATTCTATAACCAAAGTATCAAACCAGTGTTTCCCACTGATATCTTTGACAGCAGCCGCTAACTATGTCTAATTTCTCCCCCCTCAGTTTCATAATGATCCAATAAACTTTTCACACTTCTCATAACAACATAAACTCTCTGGCTCTCTCTCCTTCTCTCTCACTTCTTTGGTTTCCCTTAAAAACATTCATAAACATCCCCGGTCCTCTGCAGGCGATTCTGCTCCTCATCACTTATGTACATTGAAAGTGCAGAAAGGAGAAGATCTCTAAAGGACGAGTGGAATTAATTACAGCAAGAAAACCAGTTGCTATTTCAATATGGACGCCTGATTATTGTTTTAAAGACTAGAGTGTGAACCTGTCCTTTAATCTCCACTTCTGTCAGCGATAGAGACCCGTGCTCCGTGCGAGGTTTCCAGTCGATGTGAGTTGTGACCGAATGGATTCACCTCGGCACAGGAGTCAAATGTCAAACTGCCACAACATCACAAAAGGCTTTGGAAACTAAATGCATCTGCTTTTCGTTTTCCGGTGATTTATCTGCAACTTGGTTTAGATTTATTTTGTTGCTGAGCAGAAGCAGCAGGAACCAGAGGGTGATACCTGTCAACAGGGTCTGAGTGAGGAGGAGGAGGAGGAGGAAGTGCTGCAGTGAATAAACAGCCCTGCTCCTTAACTCTTCTCCACCTCTGGAATCAACATGGCGTCTCTGTTCGAGGCATCAGTGTGGCATCAGACATTTGTGTCTCCTGTAGTGTCGCCTGGCTCCTTGGTGGCCGTCACACCGGGTGGAAGAGCAGCGTGCAGTCGTCCCTCTCTGCAGCCGCGTAGATGTCCGGCAGCGGCTGCAGAGAGGCCTTGGGCAGCGCCCCCCCGGTCCTCAGGTAGCAGGACACGATCCTCTGGTCCAGGCGCAGCTGGCAGGGGATGGAGTCGAACGGCTTCGGATCCAGATCCAGAATGGAGACGGAGTAGGAGAAGGCGGGAGGTCTGGTCGAATGGAAGTCTCGGAGCCACCTCTGACTGGACAGACTAGGAGAAGAGGAAGAGGAGGGTTAGTGAGCAGGAGGAAGAGCCTCTAACGCCCGGCTCCACCTGGTGGATATAACCAGGTACTACAAACAGCATCATAAACCTCATCACTACTTTTTGGAGAAAAGCAGTTTCAAGATCTCAGCTCCGTCTCTCTGTGATTCCAATTGACTTTTCAATCAAGAGTCAATGAGACTCTTCTGACAAAACTAGACTCACCCTTCATCGTCATCCTCCTCTTCCTCCTCAGCGCTCGGCACCAAGGCCACCATGATGGAGCAGTCCTTGGCTGTCATGGCAACGCGGGTACTGATGAACCTGGAGTCAGAACAAACAGGAAGGTTTTAACTTTCTGTTTAGAATCTGTTCAGGTGTTAAAAACAAGTTAACAGTCAAAACTCTACTACTGTGAAAACGATGTGGAAAGCATGAAATATAAAAACACATTAATAGGACATTTATATTTGCTTCAAGTATGAATGTAAGCAAATCAAAAGCTTCAGGCTGGTTGTGATTCCTTTTCAAAGTCTGTCTCCGCTGCACTGTTGCTTCTATCGATAAATCAACTTTTCCACTTTATCCAAATGAAACATTTTTTAAGCATTAAGAATGAATTAAGCAGGAAAACAGTTTTAAGGAAACAAAACCCAGCGTTTTGCACTGATGATTTCAGCAGCATTCAAATCCTCAGACACACAGTCAGCTGACACGGTCACAGTTTCCTCTGTGTGACTCAGTGACTGGAATAACTGGGAACATTTGAAACCAGTCTAACCTTGGCAGCGGCGTACTCCACGGAGCCGTCGTCCTCAGCCGGACATTTCTGCAGCGTTTCCAGGAAGGCCTCGTTGTACGGCCCGTCCACCTGAAGACGAGATCTGACACAGACAGACAGGAAGTGAGGTCAGAGACCAGTGAGTTCCATCAGCAGCGTGCTCCTCTGGGCCTCCTCTCGTCTTACCTCTCCTTGGGGAAGTCCTGCAGATGTTGCTCCACTCTGCGATACAGAGGATGAAGACCTTCGATGTTCAGCGTGTCCAACATCTGAGTCTGAAGGATCCTGGACAGGACACTGTTGCTGTTTAAATCTTGAGAGCCTACACACACACACACAAACCCACACACAGAACAAATTCAGTCATAATGACCTAAATGTTTGAGCTGAAAACACACAAATGCTTCTTTCTAACTACAAACACATTGAAAGGAAGCAGCAGCACAAAGAAAACCTTTGTTAAAGGAACCAACAAGCAGCACAGAGACCTGTTGGACTGGTCTGTAAACAAAACACATGCGAGCATGCATGTGATACACATCCTGGGGGGGGGGGGGGTATCTGCTGTTTATTCATGCGCTTGTATGAAGATAACGAACATGAATGTAAATACTGATGTAACTGCTGTAACTAACTTATTTTCATCCCTAATAGATCTGATGATTGTTTTCTCAATATATTGATTCATCATTTTGTCTAAAAAAAATTGGGGGAAATTATCCAGATTCCAAGATGACATGTGTTGTTTGTCCAAAGATTCTAAAAGTCAAACTATTCGGCTTGCAAAACAAAAAAAGCAAAAAAAATAATAAAAATCTTCAAATTATTCTTTCAAATATTTGAAGAAATTAGTAAGTAATTTTTCTGTCATCTCATCTGCTCATCGCTGCAGCTCTACTTGTTTTAAAGAATATTTTTGTGTTTGCTCGTTTTTTTTCAAATTGCAGCCGACTGGGTTGATTTCTAAACGTAGAACAAAATAAAAGGAAACTGACTCAACATTTAAATTAAAACTATTAACAAACTAATAATTGACCAGCTTAGTTCACTCACTGTGACCTGGCCACACACAAATCTATCAGATGGTAGAGAAGCAGGTTCTGACCGTGACGAATCCTCTCCTTGTTGAAAAGACTGGCTTCACAGAAGCTCCGCCCCTCTCCACATCTGTCCGCCACCCCCCCGCCGTGCCCTCCTCCTCCACCACCACTCAGCAGGGCGTTCACCAGGACCTACAGAGAGAGAGAGAGAGAGAGAGAGAGAGAGAGAGAGAGAGAGAGAGAGAGAGAGAGAGAGAGAGAGAGAGAGAGAGAGAGAGAGAGAGAGAGAGAGAGAGAGAGAGAGAGAGAGAGAGAGAGAGAGGGTTGTATTTTCCACCGGCTCAAACGACGCACAGTGTGTGTGTGACAGTGTGTTGTGTGGATGTACCTGGATGAAGTCGTTGAGAACAGCCTTCCCGGTCACGTGACTGATTCTGTTGTTCCCGTACGTGAAGTACGGTCTGAGCTGATGCAGCAAAGAGTTCAGGTCCAACGAGTCGTCACTTCCTTCTTTACTGCTATAAATGCACTGACCGCCCTGGAAACACACAGACAGGTCGTCTTACTGTGGCTCTACTGCTCACCGTGAAACCATCAGCCCAAAGTGAAGAGGATCCCATGTGGTGCTCGAACATCTGTTCACACCTGCAGCAACTTCAGATCTCAAACAGAGACGTGGAGAAGTCTGGGTTCATCTTAAATATAAAAACCTTTCAAAGAGTCGCTCTGGAGCAAAGATCTCACATTGTTGTAAAAACTCTTTCACTTGTCCCTCGCCGTTGGAAGAATCTTTCACTGAGAGCTTTTTGTTTTAAACTTGTTTCTGTTGCTCCTTCGTTCATACCAACAACTTAAGATTCATTCTTAATGGTTTTCAAAGAGATGTATGTGATGGGGACAAAATGTACACACTCCTCGTTCTCAGCAGTCTGAGTGAAACGACAACGTCAGTATTGTCAATATGAGCTGTTCACTGACATCAGTATCGTGTTTATCTTTCCTGATATGAAAACTAATTTGAAAACAGAATAAAGTGTGCAGAAAATGTGCATTTATGTTCTTTATATCTGGTTACATTTGTATTTAAAGTTGTTTATGATAAAGTTTATTGTTAAACCATGACTTATCAAACCTCAATTATAACTGTCAAAAGGGTTTGATGATCTAAGAAATGATAGAAACATCAGTATTGTAATTTTTTTTACCCTGCATCAATCCTAAAAATCCATATCAGTTTCTACCACGTTTGTTTAGCCTGGTTTGAAAATCTCTTAAATTCATTCTTAAACGTACAGTCACCTTTTAGTTTACATGTATGAACAGGAGGAATTATTAACTAGAGCAGTGTTTCTGTTTTAATGGTCATTTGATTGTATCATTTAAAAACTTGTGAATCTCTCCTTTACATCAGTGGTTGTATTAATTGGTTGTGTTGTAAATGGAGCTGGATGTTGTGATACAAACACACAAAAGGTGTCACATTACACAGAGTAGGACTGAGGCTGTGGTTGTGTCTCACCTTGAAGATCTTGAAGTTGTTCTGAGGTTCTTCTATGAGTTGTCTGATGGCAAACTGCATTCTCTGTCTGTTCCTGATCAACAGAAACCAGAGGACATTGTGTTGAGATGCAGAACAGTCAGATTTCTATCAGGAGCTGAAGTTGCAGTGAGGAGTTAGAAGTAGAAAGTGTTCATGTGCTGGACTGAATTATTCAGGGAAGTGTTTCTCATGTCGTCTAACAACTACAACATGTGCAAGTTGACATCAGCTGAAGTGACCAGATCAACAAACATGAAGGAAACAAGAAACACTTTAAAACGTTTCCTAACAAACAATCAGGAACTTCTACTGTTTCCACATTTTTCAAGCGTAAACTTTGCTCATTGTGTTGTTAAACTCCTCCTGATTGTTCCTGTGACTTTTCATTACGCAGCAGTGTTGATGGTAACAATGGTCTCTGCAGTAATCTCACCCTGAGAACAGGTCTAGAGGACAGTAAAGACTGCGTCTCTTCCACTTCCCTCTGGCCACCTGAGAGACAGAGACAGAGAGGGGGGGGTCATATCTAGTTGGCCTAAAGTATTATTAGTTGGACAATATTTGTGTACTGTGTTTGTAGTTACCTTGTCGTGTTGGTGCATGCAGAAGCGACACACTTTAGTCTTGATGTCTTTGCTGACATGTTTGGAGGACGGCAGGAAGCCACACTTAGGCTGAAAACAGAACACACACACAAATCAGCTCCTGAACAACACTTACACTTAGCTCAGGACTTCTGGTGGGAGTGTGTGTGTGTGTGTGTGTACCTTGATCTCGATGCAGAGGGGAAGAGAGTGTGTTGGCTGGTGCAGAGTTGGAGACGTCAGGTTGGGCAGACAGAGAGCACAGCCGCTGTAGATGTCCATCACCTTATCACAGCGCATCGCTGACACACACAAACACACACACACACACACACACACACACACACACACACACACACACACACACACACACACACACACACACACACACACACACACACACACACACACACACACACACACACACACACACACACACACACACACACACACACACACACACACACACACATACATACATACACACAGTCCAACTGGTCATTCAACAGATTTAATAACCAGATGCTTCCCACAGAAAACATAAAAACCCATCTTACCTGGTCTTTGATGCTGAGCTCTGATTGACAGCTGTCGTACGAACTCCAGCGGCAGTTTGACCACTTCCTGTTGAGAAAGGAAGTCAGAACATCTTTGTTTCCATTATCGTCTGTATGTAAAACACAGTGAACAGCTGATAGTGTTTCAGCAGCAGTGGGACGTTGGCTCAGGAAGCTGCTGCCACTGAAGCCAACAGCTGTGATAAATCTTCCCGTACAGTAGAAGCAAATTATTCAGATAATAACAATCACATTCATCAGCCTGCATCAGATACGGATTCAGAATCATTTAACTATCATCACACCGCACATGAAGAACCTCTGCGTGACAGAATCATAAATTCAGCCGTAAAAACCTCAAATGTTTAGTTTAGAAACAAAACTAAACTTAGCTCCCATCTGACTCGGAGAATGATGCTCATGTGCTCGACCTCTTCAGACCTCAACACTGACTCACTGTGTTTTGGGGGAAATTTGTGACTCAAAAAACTCATTGATCTCCGAGCTCTGAACAGGTTATATTTTCTAACTGGATAACCCTGCGGTTAAAAAGATATTATGCACGACCGTTGTTTATCTATAAATGCAATCAAGATCTCACAAAAACAGCCCCTGGAGTTTTTGATTTGTAAAAAAAGGGTTTAAGGAAAAATTACATCTGTAAGCTCAGTAATGTTTCTCACTCGTCTTTTATTTTGAATTTAGACCAACGTCTTTCTTTGAGCACAGGCTTGAGTAAATTTAATGGGGCCTTCTTTTCCACTCGAATAAAGACGTAAGAAGTGTGCACCCTGGTTATAAAGTCTCATATCTCTGATACCAGCAGACTGGCGGATGGATCCCAGAGAAAGATTCCTCAGCCTCTGATGCTCTACGATAAAGATGTGTTCGCTTCTTTGCAGTGTTACAGAATAATTTGTCTCTCTGTGTGTGTTTTAGTCTCTTGTCTGGCAGCTGCATGTGTTTGTTCATCACTTGTCTTGTTTGTTTCAGTTTTAAAGAGGAACTCCACCTCACAGGTCCCGAGGAGGGAAACAGACAAAATGAAAAACTCAAGCTCTTTATGGTTCCAGGAGGAGCTGTGTGAAATGATTTTTGACGAGAAAGACGAATAGAAAAACAATCTCATATCTCAGTTTGTTCTGCATCTATTGATCATTTCTCCCCCAGACAGTAACGTGGGAGCAGGATGCTGAACCCGTGGAGCTCATTCAGTGTTTTGTTTGTTAAAACTCAGACAAAGAAGAAGGATTTAAAACCTGAATGACAGCAAACAGAGCCTTACCCCGCTGTGGATGAACTTCTCTCCCAGGAGGCTGCTCATCACGTTGGAGCTGAAGTCAACAACGTTCTGGATCTGCCTGAAGGCCTGCTCAGGTGTCTACAGGACAAACACAGACAGGTAACCAGCAAGTCACAACCGGATCTGAGACTCCAGCTCACATTTTGACAGAGAAGTGGAGTTATGTTTCCACTCTGAGCTCACAAGGAAGCTCACAAAGCCCTCAGTGTCAGTGGGACTTGATTAACAGGCTCGTGTTCATTGACAGGTTTTCTCTTCCTGGTTGGATAAAGAGTCTGACTCATACAGACGTCATCGTCTGAGCAATGAGTCACGAACCTTAATAGATTTTCTCTCTCCAGTAATTATTTTCCTTCCGTCGTCATTCTGCAGGTTTGACTCCAGAGCTACAAGATCCAGATTTTCTACAACTTTTCTTGTTTGTTTTAACTATTACAATAAAGGGTTAGGGTTAGTTTATTTATTTTTTAAACCGGTATATAAAAGGGACTGATATCTATGAGCGTGTGCAATTTGGTGCAGATCCAAATTAAAATCCAGATATAGGGGGTTTAAATGTTTCATGTGGGCTTTTATATATTCTTTTGAGACGAGTACTCAGGGAAAACCCCCTCGGACATGGGGCGATCATGCAAACTCCACACAGACCGACCAGGAACAGGTTTGTTAACATTACCGCAGTAAAGTAAACACATATTTTGGGAGCTGGTTATCTCACAAGCTTTGAGAAAAACTGTTCTCGTGCTTTTGTTTATGCAAACAGTTCCTATTTCTACTGTTAACAGGCATGAACCTGAACCTAAAAACCAGTCAAAGCTCAGCCAGTCTCACGTACGTCACTGGTATCACTGGCAGCTCTCACACCACACGGGCCTGTTGACAGCTGGGATTCATTTTACTACCTGTGTGTGTGTGTGAACATGGGAACGCCCTGTGCAGCTATGAGTCAAGCCACATTTTTAAGTTGAGTTGCTATTATTTCATTCAAGAAAAGGGATGCTTCTGTTGCATGGGTGTGGTTTGGATACGATAGTTTTGACACAGACGTCAGGTATGCAGCAGACTGGAAACCCCACTGATCACAGGCACAAGAGCAAACATGATGAGAGAGAGAGTCTAAGAATGAGAGGCGGCACAGGAGTGGTTGAGTCCTCACAACAAACAAGTCAGATGCTGCAAGAAGCTCTTTACCTGCGGCAGAAACGTGAAGATGGAAGAAGATACGAGAGAACAGCTGATGTAAGAACTCATCGTGTGAAAGGAAAAGGTCACAAGGAGGGTTGAGTGATGAGTAATGACGTGAAGGATACACCCGGTTATTAAATAACCTCGTTTGAGAAATTTGATTTAGGTCTTTTAGCCCTGCCGTTGATGATATTCAATAGATTTACAAATCATTTGACAGCTGCCAGCTGCACAAAATGACCCTTATGGTAAAGGCCCCGCCTCCATACATCCACAGTTTGACCCCCAGCTGGAAAACCTGTTTTCAATGTCAAACCCTCTTTTCTTTCCACAAACACACTTCCTGCCCTTTTCTCTACTAAAGCTATCAAATGGATGCTATAATATATATTTTCTTATTTACTAATAGTTATTTAAATGTCTGATCTGGTTGATGGATCAACTGCCTTGTGAAAATAGGTCAAAAAATTGTTTAGGAGAGAAACCAAGACTTTGACTGGGCAGTGTCTGAATAAACTTGTTTTTCAAAGAAAGAATGCAAAAAAATGTAAAAAATTCAAATCATACGACATGTGCTTGTCGTCAAAATGTTTTTACTGAGTGATGTGGTGATTCTGACGAAGCTTTAAACACACAGACTGATATTTACCTGTGGTGGGTTTTCACAGTCCTCAGCCGGATACTTGAGCAGACGTAGAACTCTGGGAAGCTGCAAGAAGAGAAGAAGAGCTCAGTGAAGAGTTAAGAAGTAAATAGTGATACGGTTTGTCCAGGGCGTCTGGAGCGTAAATCCGTTCTGCAAAGTGTGAAGCGAGTCGGGGTTGAATCTGACTGAAACCATTGTTGGCCTGCAAACATTAGTGTTGGACTGTAAGTTTGTGTGTCTGTGTAAAGAAAGTTCAGGCCCAATGATCTGTATAAACAGTTTTTAAGCCTGTCATCACTCAGGTGAGATTAGGGAAAGATGATGTACCTGAGACAATGTTGACAGGGCGGTTATCAGGGTGTTTTATCAACGTGCCCACATGAAACCAGACAAACTGTTCACATCCAGTCACACGGGGACTGAGACATCCACCTTCGACTGCAGCGGGTCGGTACCAGTAAGCGATTCATGTGGGTTTTCTGAGGCAGAACCTGATACTAAAAATTAGGGAGTAAGAAAGTGTCTGATACAGATAAATATCGACTGATGTGTCTCTTTGAATTCCAGAAATCTGTCTATATGTGACGTGAATCTCAATAACCGTTTATCTTCTTTATTTTTTTACTATAGTGCGATTTGGACACTTTCAGTTTAATTAACTTTGAACAGGCCATAACTACATGTTTACCATTTTTTTCAAACTAAAGCAAAGTTACAGTTGCTCCTTTAACAGTTTGATTGTCTAAAGCTCCAATATTATCAACCTTCAGCCTCAAACTAAAAACACACCTCTTCCGTCTATAACTTGAATAAAAACTTTGAAACTAACAATTTAGCAGCACTTAAATGGCACTTACTAATTGCACTTTGTAGTTTTGCTTTATTTTTGAAGAAATTGTACTTTCTTGATTCTTGTTCTGGGTTTTTTACCCTCGGTTAGAGACCATCTATGATATTTCTGTTTGGAGACAGAGGGGCCCCACCAGATGTGATGGACAGCTCTGCTCAGAGGTGCAATAAGAGCCATAACTACTTTTAATACTTTTTCAAACTAAAGCAAAGTTTAAAAGAGACAGTTGCTGCTTTAACACTTTGTCTAGATATTTTTAATCCAAACTACAGTCTAAAGCTCCAATACTATCAACCTTCCACAGCAAACTAAAAACACACCTCTTCCGACTATACCTTGAATACAAATATTGAAACTCACAATATTGTAGCACTTAAATGGCACTTTGTAGTTCTGCTTTAATTTTGAAGAAATTGTACTTTCTTGATTCTTGTTCTGGTTTTTGCAGCCTCGGGTAGAGACCATCTATGGAGACCGAGGGGCCCCACCAGACCTGAAGGACAGCTCAACTCAGCGCTGCAATTAGAGCTACATTTTTGGCATTCTTCAGGGTCAAGAAGTCAAACTACTTCAACTGAAACCAGGTGTAGTCTGAAACATTCAGTTTCAAGACTGAATCTGAATGTGTGTCTGTGTGTGTGTGTGTAACTTTTCTAAGGTGTGTGTGAACAGTGTAAACAGTGTAACAGCAGAGGATCTATTTCTTCACCTCTGAATGAAACCAGTGAATCATCACTCGGGAACATTTCTGCTCCATTACATCAACGGACCGGGGACGCCCTGCCTCGCGTACATGTGACCTCCGCTCGTCGGTTGCTCAATAACAACACGTCCAGACTGGTCCCGTGAATCACACGTTCCCACAGTCCGTCAAACTGGTTTTCACTTATCTGAAAAGAGGGGGCGGTAGTGGTGGTGGTGGTCAGTGAAAGCATCGCCCCTGTCCCGGGTCAGTGCTGGAAAGTTAACCCCGGGTTAGACTCGGCTATCAGCCCGGTGCCTGAGTTTCTCTCGCCCGGATGGGAGGGATGCTAACGGCTAGGTTAGCTCACACTTTGCTAATGGGGGATTTGCATTTCATGACAGCGCGGTCAGTGTGTCTCTCTGGTGGGAAACAAGCCGCCGACACGACTCCGATCATCGGCCACTTGCTCCGACACTTGTTGCTCCTGTGGAGGGACGGTTCTCATTGGACGGACCGATGGGAACTCTTAGCTCCTGGTTAGCAACTCGCGGCTACAGCAGCAAACACGAGCTAAAGGCACCGACGGCAGGTGGAACCCTGCCTGTGGACGTTTCCCTCTTCCGGGAACATTTCCGCAGATTCACCGCAAAGTCTCCCCCGGCAGCGGCAGCGAGCTGGAGGCCACGAAGCGCCAGCTCCGGGGGGGGCTGGAGAGGGGTTAGTATCGGGGTTAGCTTCGTGCTAGCTTAGCTCACTCACCTGGACGTGGGACACCACCAGGCTCTTGTTTCCTTCCCCGTGATACTTCCACTCGTTCTCGTCCATTTTGTCCAGCTCCATGACGGCGACAGGCCCGACGGTTACACGGCAGGTACAAGTACTTCCACCGGTACTAGCAGCAGTACTACTGAAGTACTGGAAGTACTGAAGCTCCGAGTACCGCTGCTGCTACTGCCCGGCCCCGGAACTCAACGCGGCCTATCACAATACTGCTTCCGGTTATGGCTTCAAAAAGTAAAAGTCCAATCAAGACACAGTGTTTGGAGTGAATAAAGTTTTGATTTAGAATCAAAAAGTGTCATCAAGCCACTTAATCAGTACCTTTTATAAATATTTCTAAACTATTTCTAAATGATCTAAGGTTATATTAAATAAGTAATTCGTGTGTTTATGTTAATTTACAAAAACAATTGTTTTTTTAATATTAAAAGGTTAACTTATTTACATACTTATATTTACACATTTCAATATTTACATTAGCCTCATAATAAGTTGAGTGAGTTGAGTCACATGAGAGTGAGAAGCAGGAGGTGAGTGGTGTTGATAGATGATCAGTAAAGTGATCGGTCCCCATCCTGTTGTTTCTTCAGATTAAGAGAGATCCAACTGCCCCACATCAAACCCCCGAGCTACAATCAGGTTGTATCTTATACAACCCTTATATAAAAAACCAGGATCATGGGGGGGCTGCTTTGCAATAACCGGATTGTAACGTGAGTGTTTGATGTGGGCAATTAAATGGTTATGTGCAGAGTTTCCTGCTGAATATTGGAGATAAACCCTGGTTTTTAATACCTTTTCAGTCTTTTTATTTGATCGACAGTTCCTCTTCACTCTTCAACTCACTGGACCGGATTCTGACACTTGAAGCTGTGACTCTCAGTCAGTTCTTCTCACCAGAATAACATAGAACAGACGTTCAGGGAATGAAGGAGGAAACATTCCCAATGTTCACGGTCACGTATCCATCAAACTGGTTTTACTCAAGCTGCTGTTTTGAGGTTAAAAAGTTGTTTAGTGTGGCTTTATCCATTTCATTGTGAGGACAGATCTGCACTGGGTGGACTTTTACACTGCCTTTTTTAATCTCTTATCCTAATCAGAATTATTTATGTACTTTGGCTTCTTTAGTTTGTTGTTATTTACACACTTTTACTCTCTGGGATTGTTAGAACATTCACTCACGTGATTTTGGAGTATTTCTATGTTGCAGTATTGCTATTATTGGGTTTATAATTTCTACCTTTGAAACTTTGCATTTAAGAATGGTTTCATTTCACCATTATGTAAAAACAGCTAATTGCATAAAGTAACAGAGAATAAAAGAATAATTTTGGTCTGTGATTCTTTTGAAAAGTTTCAAAAGGTTTTAGTTTTTGTAAAGTTGTTTTAGATTATTTGTCTTCCCATATAAATCAAATACAAGTTATTGTAATCTTCTTAAAATAATTAAAAAAAACTACTTATTCAAATAGTGTCTCAGACTTGAGATCTTTAGAAGGAAGCAGGTTATCAACAAATATAATAAAGGTTTTGCAGATAAAGATAACGGAATATATGAAATATAATTCATACCTGGACAGTGGGAGATATATGTACATATCATGCCTTAAAAACAAAGTTCACACATCAGAGCTTTACTTATAAATCAGAATGTTTTAATACGTAAAAAAACAACGAGAGCGACAACATACACTCACACACACACGCTATCAGGACGCAGGCGTTCTATACATGAGGGAATCTACAGAGACAGAGGACATGTGAAATCTACTGTGGCGACTCGGCTGCTTCTCGCCCTCTCTGTCGCCTCCTGCGTGAGGAGTTTCCCTGTGGTTGTGAGAGGAAACAGTCTGTACACCAAACAGGCTGCTCGCGCACAGTCTGTACATGACATCAGGATTTGTGTCTTTGTCTGAGCCTATTGGTTTTTCCTCCACAAGTGTTCCCAGCCACGATCAGTCCATCCCTCCGATGTCGTGCTGTTTGTACGACTGTGAGACCAGAGTCCCTGCAGAAAAACACAAATATGGTCAGACTGACGCATCGAGAACATGAAAACATGGTTCACACAGTGTTCTGCTTCAAGTAAACTACTGTCGATTCAAAAATCAATGTCAGAAATGAACAGTCAACACAAACAAACTGTAATCTGATGTTGCACACGATGACAGTGAAATGTGCTTTGCCAGAGCACTTATCATATGGTGACCTGAACAGTCACGTCATTCTCTGTACTCTGCTGTTCTCAGCTTTTCCTTTTAATACTACAACTGCTGGTTTTCACTGATTATTAAAAAAAACTATCCAGTCAGTGTTTTTACCAAATGTAAAATTATCCTTTCAAGAATTTTATCAGGACAATGTCACCTTTGTAGTCAGATGTCACAAGTGGCTTAACATCATAAATAAACTTTGAAACAGACTAATGTTAAATAACTTAACAGGTCACCTTCAGCACAGTTACTAGTGGGCAGATGACACACATTTGTTTTATCTTTTAAAGTCCCACTCTTGTAAAATAACTTGTTTTTCCCTTTTTTGCTTTTTATATAATAAAAAGAATAATAAAAAGAAAATAAATATTGATCAAAATTAGCAGTCAGTCCCATGACTGAGTATTTCCACTGTAACTGCAGCAAACCAATGCCAGTCTGAAAAAACTGATTCAGAGACAACTAAGATTATTCAGATTTTTCCTTCTAAAGGATCCTAGTCACAAAATGAGGAAGGAAGGTGCAGAGTTACATTTTGAGCCATTTTAAGTCCATGAGGGGAATTTTCAAGACAAACCCTTTGATTATGTAATTTTGAGGAAGAAGGAAGGTGCTGTAAGCAACTGGAGTGGGACTTTAATAATTGACTTGTCTTGAATTTTGACTATGATGAGTTCAAACATAAATTCTGACAGAAAACAACATTCAGCGTCGCACACACACAGAAACAGACACTGACAGAATCTAAGCTGCTGCAGACAACTTTCATGTCACATGGAAAACGAAGGAGCGAGCTGGGAGCGGGAGCAGGAGGGTCAAAGGCCAAGCAGGAAGTAGATGTAGACTAGCCAGCTAGCCTGCCAGGAAACAAGCTGCGCCATCCCACCGTTAGCCACGTCAACGCCTATCTGCAAACCACAGTCCAACTTCACCAAAGTTTAGAGGACAGCAAATTATCTAGAGTGGGGGTGAAGCTAGCGGAGGTAATACAGTTATAAAACCACAGTCTGAGAGAAACTGTCTGTGCAAACTGCATCGGACCGTAAAGACATACAGCTCGTTTTTTAATCAGACAACTGATCACAGATACTACTGCTCATAATGCCACAGTGTGGGTGTGTGCTTCCGCCAACCGGTACATTTTCATTCTAAATAAATGTATAGTCCAGACTCACGAGGTCCCCGTCACGAGGTCCCCGTCACTTAAATCCCCAGATTTGAGAATTTCCCCAGAGACGATACACAAAAGGTTCAAGATGAACAAAAACATGTTTTGTATGAGCGAAGTGACCTTTGACCTTCCAGCAGATACAGAACATTTGTACTATATTTGAAGAAATTCCCTCAAGGCGTTGTTGAGAGATCATGTTCACAACAATGGGACGGACTGATACCTTGAGAGCATAATCCCTGAAGTCACTGGGTGTCGCCAGCGAGGAGGCATCACATCAGTATTTACAATAGATCTTACCAGGGCCAACGCATACCAAGTTAAAAGAGATTTCAAAAGAGGCCTGTTGAGTATTTCAGTAACTTGCCCCCATACGGGTCCAGTAGAAGATAACTATCATTGTCACTATTAATGACAGAAAAACTTCAGTCTGGATTCATAACCTATTTAGTGATAACAGATCAAACTGTGTGATTTCAGTCTTTTCCAATGGATCAGATTTGATTTAAACACACACGCACACGCTCTGTGTTCTGGCCTCTAGACTGTGGCTTTACAACAAGTAGTCATTGAGCTGCGTGGCTGGGGGGGGGGGGGGGGGGGGGGGGGGGTGTTGGAGGAAGCAGTACAGGGAGGGGGGGGGGGGAGGTGCTTTGGAGACAGGCTGGACTGGTGAGGTGTCAGAGTAGCAGGGCAGCAGGACTAGCAGAGCTCCCGGAGGCAGCAGCAGGGGCGGTGGCGTGCTTACCTGGGGCCAGGCCCCCCTCTGCCCTGCCCTTCATCCCTATTCCTCCGCCAACTCCAACTCCCGGGCCAGAGCTGCCCAAGGCTTCCACGGGGAAGGAGGGCCGTTCGCCCCTGTAGGGCTTCGGTCTGAAGGTGAAGTCTTTGTCTTTACCTTTGGAGCCTTTGGGCCGACCCGCTGTCTTCTTCTTGGACTTGCCATCCCCTTTCACGCCCAGCAGGGGGTGCACCTCTGAGGAGAGAGAGAGCACAGAGTAATGGTCAATGCCCTGCCCTCACTGATTATTTTCTAAGACTGAACACAGTACAGCTGAGGGTGATGGGGGTGTCACTATGTTCTTTCTCTACAGGTGCAGTGGTCTCAAAATTCAGGATCATAAATTCGTATTAGTATCAGAACAATTTTTGTACTAGTATACTAGTATATAACTAGAACACATATTATTTTTCATCCGCAGCTGCTTTCAACTTCCTGCTGTTTTCACATTTGATCCTTGTTTCCTTCTCTCTCACCGTCACTTGGCACCCCCTGCAGTTCGATGGTGGTAGTGCGGGCTTTCTTTTTGGCCGGGCCCTCGGATGAAGGCTGCCGCTGCTTCTTGTCGCCGACGGCCAACGCCTCCTCTGGAGCAGTAGACTGGACCGAGGAGTCTGGGGGGGGGCCGAAGGGGTTTTCTTCAGGATCCTCGACTTCAGGGGCGATGGGCAGGTACAGCAGAGCCTTATAGTCCTCCAGCTCCTCATCACTACAGGACACAAACAGACATTACTCTCAGCAGATGAATGCGAATGAAATATGGATAAAAAAATGACTCAGTATTAAAGAAGATTCTAAATTATTAACAGTTCAACCACTGCTTTGATGTCAACCTGCAGTATAGATCTGATGTTGTTAGTTTGATTTTATTAACATGTTTTTCTGAAGACATGGATGAAAACAACTGAACCTGCATCTGCTAGTTGTTCGTTATGATACTATGATTACGATGTTAAAAGTTTTTAATGATTTAAAAACACTATACTTCTCAGTTTAGAGAGAAACACAGCTGTAGTACTTGTTTGTAGTAGATTGTTGTCTCGTTCTCTCACCTGCTGCAAAAAGCAACTATGGGGTCAACGGTGGTGACATCCACCTCTTCATCCTCTGCAGCGTCTGCACCTGCAACACGAGAACCAGTTTATAGTGAAACCAGTGCATCTGATAACAGAGCAGGTGGTTAACCTACCTACAGGCGGCAGTTTGACTCATGGGATTAATTCAATGTATATGACAAGAGAACAACAACAGCACACTGTGGAGCCGGAAAATGAACTTCATCATCTTTGTGTTGTGTGAGTATGTGTGTGTGTTAGTGTTACCTGTCTGCTCTGGTTCACTCTTGTCTTCATCCTCGATGTCAAACTCAGACTCTCGCTCCTCGTACTCCACGTTCTCATCCAGTTCTTTGAAGTCGGGAGCAAAGGCGCTCCAGTTTTCCTGCAGACGAACAAAGATTCAGACGTTTTTTAAACCACAAAATGAAGCCACATCTTTTATCCTGCATCGCAAATATTTAGAGTGAAATAAATCACCTGTGACACTTGCCTCATGTACATGTCAACTTCACTATTTCTGTCTACTTACCACTTGATTCTGAGCCCAGATGGAAACCACTCCACTAGAGATGGAGGCGATAATGGGACGTACAGGATGCCACTGAAGAGAGGTTTAAGGTTAGATCGTAAATTTCTGATTGTAAACAACCAATCATCTCAAAATAACTGAAATACATTAACAAAAGTATTATTTGTGGAAACTGTGTTCTACTAGTAAAGAATTTCAGTTCCGAGATCCTTACAGCGACATCCAGCAGCAGCTCTCCTCTGGTTCCATGCAGGATCTTCACCAGGTTGCCAATGCTCTTCTCCCAGATGTAGAGGGCGTGCTGCCTGGCTGAACCGGCCACAATGTACTCACCATCCCCGGAGAAACAGCAGCGCTTCCACGGCGTCCTGAGCAGGGAGAACAGGAGTGGAGGACAATCAACACACAGAGATAAGAGGAGGAGACAGATGCATCGCTACAAAACTGTGGTTTGTCCTGTGCTGACATACCTGTTGACCAGATCCTGTAGTTTCTGCATTGGCTCAGGTTCACCGTCTAGACCACACGTCATTATTTCCCTGCCGTCGTACACTCTGATGATCCTGTCTGCTGTGTTTATGAGGAAGCAACTGCACAGGGACAAGTGGACAAAAGTCAAATTAGATCACAAGCATATACAAATTTTGTATTTGCCAGCTGGGACTATAAATTAGGGTTCTTTGTGTTCTATGATCCTGTTCTCACCTGCCCTTCCTTGCAAATTCGATGGATTTGATGGCCGTCGTGTTACTGGTGCCAGTGGTCACTCTGAAAGACGCTACCAGCTCCTGAGTGTTTGTGTTCAACACGAGAATCTGCGACAACAGACAGAAGTAGATACAATGGTGAAGGAAAATAGAAAAAAGGGACTCAGCTCTGAGTATAAAATGTGAGTGGAGGGAAATGTTATAAATGTTATTTCCGCTGATGAAGCTCGGGTAAAAAACTGAGCAGTCTATGGAGGTTGTATGCATCGATATCTGCCTTTACGTCATTTAGAAATGTTCAAGTTCCGATTTCGACGAATAGAGAAACTGACCTTTCCTTTGGCGTTGCCTGTGTAGATGAACTCGCCCCGTCGGTCAAAGGCTGCCACCACATTCAGGTCTGAGTCATCATCCACAGGCAGGACAACGTGTTTGGAGTCTGACAGAGTCAGTAGGACCGGGGCTGACTTCATGGGACACACCAGCACCTTGTCCCTAAAACACAGACATCATTTTATAGATCTAACCAACCAATCATCTTACGTGTCACATGTACAGACAGATGCTGCCCGGCCACTCACATGTCTCTGGGGTGGCACTGCAGTTTCAGGATGGGTGAAGGGAAACGGAATCTCTGGTCACAGTCTCCAGTCAGGACGTCCCACTGTGAGACAATGTTGTCTGTGGAGGCGCTCACCAGCTTGTGTCCGTCTCGACTCCAGCTACACACACACACACACAAATGGATTCCGCACGACTATGGTCACTCAATATAACATCAGCTTATAGCACAGCTTTCATCATTAACCTGTATATATGCTGATTTCGTCAGACATCAACACCAAAATAAAATAGTGATTTTATAAACACTGCTCAGGAGCTTGGCACTGATTGTAAGTTTAACAGTTAGTCTTCATGAGCTGTGACCAGATAAATTTCTCATACTCAATTCAAATCTCATAACAAAAAGATCACACATTGTACTTGGACATTAACAAGACAGTAGTGCCCCCCCCCCCCCCCACACACACACACACACACTGTATGATGTCTCTCACCATAAGGAGCAGACTGGGTGAATATGTGCACTGATGATTTTAGCAATTCCCCGCGTGAGAAAGTCCCAGATGACAATGCGGCCATCATTGCAGCCCACCGCCAGCAGGGTGCCCCACCGGTTGAAGGTGCAGGTGAGGGCCATACTGATGCAGTCCAGGGTGCCATCTGCCTCCTGACAACACAAACAACCACAATGAAACCAGCAGTCACAGAAGCTTATCACATTACTGTGGTGTACAGTTAAACTAAATCTGGATGATTTTCAATGCACAAATATGAACAGGGACTTGTATCTCTTGTGTACATTAAGAGCTGCTGGTTTACCTCTGGGTAGTTCTGCCCAAACGATTCTAGAAGAGGAACAACAAAAGAGACAGTGATGAGAAAAACATTCACATGACAAAATACCAACCATTCATGTTGAGTGGAATAGAGTGAGAGCTGGCTAAGACACAATGGAACCTCCCACTTAGTGTCGTGCTTGTAGAAAAACAGAAATGATCATCTCCTTAAGTCGTCCCCCATTCACACCACAGCAGGCCAAACGCAAGAACCATACTGTGGATAGTAAGGATACTACACTGTAGACTTGTAGTAAGGATACTACACTGTAGACCTGTAGTATGGATACTACACTGTAGACTTGTAGTATGGATACTACACTGTAGACTTGTAGTATGGATACTACACTGTAGACTTGTAGACTTGTCGTATGGATACTACACTGTATCCTTGTAGTGTGGATACTACATTGTAGACTTGTAGGAAGGATACTACACTGTAGACTTGTAGTATGGATACTACACTGTAGACTTGTAGTGTGGATACTACACTGTAGACTTGTAGTGTGGATACTACACTGTAGACTTGTAGTATGGATACTACACTGTAGACTTGTAGTGTGGATACTACACTGTAGACTTGTAGACTTGTAGTATGGATACTACACTGTATCCTTGTAGTGTGGATACTACACTGTAGACTTGTAGTGTGGATACTACACTGTAGACTTGTAGTGTGGATACTACACTGTAGACTTGTAGTGTGGATACTACACTGTAGACTTGTAGACTTGTAGTATGGATACTACACTGTATCCTTGTAGTGTGGATACTACACTGTACACTTGTAGTGTGGATACTAAACTGTACACTTGTAGTAAGGATACTACACTGGAGACCTGTAGTAAGGATACTACACTGTAGACCTGTAGTAAGGATACTACACTGTAGACCTGTAGTAAGGATACAATGATAGACGTGTCACCCCTGGGCTTCTACATTAATGATACACAGGAGAGTTGACTGTTTCTGATCCTTATTCCTTTTATTGAAAGCAGAGACAGAAAAGTCAGTGTTTTTCTTCCATTGTGCACAATAAGCAGCTTTAGTAAATGTTTTCCCTGAACAGTGGCATCAGTGACGCTGTCACATGGACCAGCTGTGTGTTGTTTATTTCACACTGGTCCCATTCATCTTAAGAGGAAAGAATAACATGAACACTAACAAATATAAAGTTTGACCGCTCAGCCGTAAACAAACATTCAAATATAAATACAACTGGGGGAAACGAACTGACGCTAACGCTAAGCTAACGAACACTTCCCCTGCTTCCATTCAATTGAAACTGTTGATATTTCGGTAATTATCGGAATCAGTTTATCGGGTTAGGAAGAAATTCAAATAAAAAACCCTTAGAAAGTGAAAAGAGTGGTTCTATTGATTCATTTTAATTTAACTCCTACTGGCAGCTGTTAACATGCTAGGCTAATGCTAACCATAACAAGCGCACAGCGAGAACATGGAGGATTGAGAGAAAATGTGTTGTTTGAGTTTCTCACCGAGAAGTTCCAGATTCATCGCTGCACCACGGACGATCCAAAGTTTCCTAAACACTTGAATTTAATCAATATCTCGGTTTATTTCTCCACGAATTCACTTGAGCTTCGACCACAGCCGGAGACTGGCGCCGAGCCTCCAGTCAGGACCCCAAACAACGCGACGGAGAAAGTGCCTGAACGAAATTCACCTTGTTCTTCTTCTTCGGTCTTAAACGGAGGGGCGGAACTACTGCCATCTACTGGAGGTGGTTCACTCCTGCAGCTGCTGAGCCTACATTTGATTTCTGTCATTTCGTCTGTTGTTTATCTCAAAGCAGACAAGTGCATGTTCTACACTGGAAATCACCACAAAATCATTTCTTTAATAGGAAGTTAACTGTTACAAATTTAATATAAATGTCTTTCTCTGAGAATTGCTGCCATTCATTTCCTTCCCTTCTCAACTTGCCCCCACTAAAGAAGTGTTCCTTTCAGCCTTGTTGTCTGTCTGTTTGATTAAACAAGGATCTAAAAATATAAAATAATACAAAATAATAAAATACTAATAAATAAGAAAGAGTGGACAATGAATAGAGCAGCAACATATTTCTGTGGCCACACATTTTTTTTAATCTATTGGCCATCAATTAGAGTCGTATATGTTTGAATCTATTAAATAGATGTAAATAGATTATATTTATATCTAAAAGTTATTATTAAATTACAATCATCATTAATAGTCATATTACTGTTGTTATTATTATTAATGTTAGTACTATTATCATTATTAGTAGTAGTATTTTATCTAGTTAATACAGCCCTGATGTCTGTGTGTCCTCTGACAGTTTTATCAAATCTATTTCAATCAATATCTCTACACAGCATTTGACCCTTGACACATGTCTCTCCACGACACGACACTATCTTCACCGTCATGGTTTCAGTTTACATGACAGTTCAACGACCTGCATGTGAATCCATGTGGGAGCAGCACCTCTCACTTTACATGTGAGTCTCCTTTTAAATGTACATGACGCATCAGACACGTTCACAGGGTCAGGACACGCAGTCCTTTCTCAACTCAAACAGCTGACTGATAGTGATGATGATGATGATGATGAAGGATCCGGGGTTGGATCCGGAGCTTGAGCTGCAGCAGCCGCCCACAAGCCACTTCCTGTCTTCACAGTAAAGCCCTAACATGTATTTAATTGAGCAGTTACCATTTTTACATACATACATACATAAATACATGTAGGAACACAGATACAGTCTTTGTGATCACCATGCGTATTTAATTTCTAAATGTATTTAAGTATTTATTTCTGCATTTATTTACCAGTAAGAAGTTTAGAAATATATGTTTCTACTCTTCATACACGGTTTAAAAACTTCCATGGAGTTATGGCAGTCTGGGGGTCTCTGTGCAAATCCATTCACCACATAACAAAGGGACCCTCATTACAACCTTCTCTGCCCGCATATCTGTATTGTTCCATCTCCAATAACATATAAAGATTAAAATAATGTTTAAAGGACTTTAAATGAGGATTTAGAAAATACTCAAGCATCTGCTAAATGTTGCAAAAGTCTAAAAAGTGGATGATAAAGTTGAATATGCTTGGACATAGTCATGTTCATCTGCAACGCACAGGACAAATGCACAGAATGTACGTTTTGATGCAGGTGGATTTAACATATATGCAAACTTGGAATGAACCAGTGTGTAAAACTTTCTTTTTCTTTGTTGTTGTTGTTGTCTTTTAATTAAAACATGTATTTATGTATTAACTTATGTATTTCTGTTTAAATTAAACTTTGGCATTGTTATGTAACCGAAAATATGAACAAACATATTCATTATATTTTCTTGTACCTGCTCAATGTATAAAAACAGCTCCCCCCTCAAAAAAATGGTTTACCGCTATACCAGTGAGGCTTTTACTTTGAAGGTTGTGAGCGGAAGTGTAGTGCGTGGCAGCGCTTGTGTGTCTGTGTGCATGTGTGTACGTGTGTCTATGTGTGTGTCTATGTGTGTGTGTGTAGGCGCCACGTCGGCAGAACAGTCAGAGAGAAAAGCTGCTACAGCCTGATCCTGAGTCTGTGGAGAAGTTCGGAAGCTGCTGCTGCTGCGGATCGATGCGATAGAGATCTGAAAACTCCCCGGAGAAGAAGAAGAAGAAGAAGCGGCCTCCTCCTCCTCCTGTCCCCGCCCGAGCTGCAGCTTTCACCCTGAAAACACATCGCTCCAACCGCGGCAGAGTTTTGGCTCCTCGGCTGAAACACAAGCTGCTCCAGGCTCGAGTTTCTCTCAGGTGTGTTTGCAGGAGAAACACAGGGAACGATGGTGAAGGTAAGAAACCAACCGAGCGTCGTTTGGACATGTGGGGACATGTGGTTCAGTAACTGCGTGTGTGAGGACGGAGGTTTTTTAAATGAGACGTAGGTTGTGTAGCCACACGAGTGATGATGTGGATCTCCACCGTGACAACAGGTTGCTCCCTCTGTAGGTCTCTACGTGGCCTGGTCTCTCTCCCTGCTGATTCTCTTCAGCGGTGACCAGTGGCATTAATGGTTTTACTTTGGATTTCCAGGTCAACCAGTGGCAGCAGATTACCAGGGACGATGATAACCTGCAGTTCTAGCTCCTCACCTCGGGCCCCAGGTTGTGGGTCTCGAGAAAAGACAAACTGGGAGGTTGGAGTGATGACGATTTGCAAGGAAGACTCACCAGGAGTAAACATATGAATTATGCATTTGTGAAATAAGGACATTTCGTAATCAGACAGCCATGGTTCAGTTGCAGTATTGCTCAATCTGTGGCCTCACGCTCATCAGTGATCAGAGGTTAGCATCTCTTAACCCTTAACCTTCAAATTAACCACATTTTAACTTGAGGGGTCACAGGTGGAAAGGGGTTGGATCCACAGACCAACAGCAGGAGCACCATAGGTTCTCCTATTGGTGCTCAGACACCAGTAAGGCCTTTCTGATCAGGCTGAACACCTTCATGTAGATTAGCATACACATTCATCCGGAGTGACTTACCACTGAGGGACCTCGAAGTACGCTCTAAGGGCTGTATCTCAAAAAGTAGGACGCCAGGAAGTCTTGTTACGCATATCTTAATGGTAAGGGGTTAGGAGAGGACGTGTTCTCAGAAGAGGGGACTTCTTCTTGAGGTTCTTGACGATACAGGGCTCTCATAGCATTTTGGGGCTTGTTTCACCTTCAAGTAACCACAAATGAGAACAGTCTGGAGCGTGATGCCTCGTGTGCAGGGATGGTAATGCCAAACAACATTCCTTGGAGGAGCGCAGTAAGTGAGAAATGAAAAAGCTCCGTAGATTGGTGCCAACCCAGGTTTCACTCTATAGGAATGTGTTGATTAATAGAATTGTATTGGTATTAGTTGGAGGTCGCTGAACACGGGAGTGACATGTGCCCTTTTCCATTGATCAATACCAGAAGCACCGTCCGCCACATCCTGGTCCAAGGTTTTCACCATGCTTGAAGGGAGTTCTGACAGAAGGGTGCTGTATCTGTAGAGGAGAGAAATGAGCATGGGCAGCACCAAGAGTTTGGTGACATACTGAGTCCGGTTAGGTTTGATTTCTTATGTAAGAGACTGGGAAACAGCTGAAACATGTTCAGAGGAGGGTAGCTGCTGGTCATTAAACATTACAGTCCATATTTCTCCAGCCCTTGGTTTTGGCGAGACATCAAGAGGCCATTTTGATTGAGCTTGAGACCAGAATTTCTAAAAGTTAAGTTCTAGAGAGGTTTTTTCTAGTTCTTTCATCCATGTGGACATTTCTGTTAGAGAATCTCTCTGGGTTATTTGGACGGAAATGTCATGTGACGTTGTAAAGATAAGGGGACCCAGTATCCAACCTTGGGGTACCTCGCTATGACACATTGAAGGAACACCTATAGAGATAGGATTCAACCCAAGACAGCACTTTGCCCATACCACTGGTTCACCCTATCAAGGGCTGCTGATAGGTCCATGAAGATAAGAAGTGAAGACTAAGCTGCTGCTCTAAAGACACATGTCACAGACAAGTCATTGAGTTCTCTCTGAAATCCTGACTCACTTGGATCATGGGGACATTTTGTGAAAGGACTTCTGATACGTGTTTGACAAACCACCCTGTGAATAGCCCCATGTAAGAAGTTACAACACCGGTCAATAGTTCTTAACTTGAGCACAAGTGAAGTCTTTTTGTGCGGAGCTGTGTCCCGAGTCTGTTCAACAGCAGTGGGAAACGCTCCTGATGCCAGTGAAGCATTTATCACACGGTGTTGAGATATGACCTGAACGAGGTTGGTGGGAATGGGGTCCAGCTGTCAGGAGTTCTGATACCTCGTTCTCTGAGGGGAGAACCAGAGAAGTGATATGCTGTTGACCACGGGGGACAGAGAAGTACATGCAGTTTTATTTTTTGCCACATGTAACATTTTTCTGAGCCTTGTACTCGGCAAGAATCCTGTGAGGTGAAGAGCTCTTGACCAGGGGAGGCACAGAGGAGCATGTGGGTAGAGCAGCAGGATTGCTTCATGTTGCTCTCTGTGAAGGTATTGACCGTGGGGGGGGGGGGGGGGGGGGCTGCGACTGTAACTGAGGGAGGAAAATATTCACTCACATAAGTACTTAGATTGTAAATGCAGTCGTATACATGCGAGAGGTAGATAAGTACAGGGGTACTTGGTGTATTCATAGTAAAGCAGCCTGTGTGGTTTCCCTGTGTTTTGCAGAATGTGAACAGTGTTAACGTGGAGCCCCAGCCTGGGACCAGCGTGGCTTTGGAAGAAGCTGAACCCGCCTCCATCCAGCCTACAGAGGGTAAGTAGCAAGTCCCCCCCCCCCCCCCCCCCCCCCCCCCCCGGGGCTGCAATTCGATGCTAAAAACCATCAGCAGGGAATATGGTGCAATCTGTGCTCAGATGTTGCCTGGTGCTATTTCAGAAACTGTTGGTTTGTCCAGGGAATATGTTTGTTTGTGTAAGACCTCGAACCTGCTATTTGTGTCCCAGTGAGACACCGAGCAGCTCTCAGTCATGATTCTGTTTTCAGACCTTTTACCAGGTCTGAGGATCATTACTCAGCAGGTGAGTTGTGCAGATCTTATCATTAAAGGGTTATTCAGAAATCCCAGGTTTATAGTAATGATCGTGTTTTCGTTAAAGCATTTGAGGAACGGACAATTACCAAACTCATCATCTCAGCATTATTGAGCAGACAACGACTTCACTCCAGGGATGGTACGGTCCTTTGGTCCCGACTGAATCCTCTCAATGAGTATCTGATAGTGAGCCATCAAATATAGTACAAGAGGAGGTTCCCTGACCTTTTTTATGAAACCACCATCAAGTCAAATATTCTAACATTCAGTAGATGTACATCCTTTTAACTCGAGTGACTTTTCATCTAATAACCTGAGGTTAAATATTTTAATTCATCCAACCTGATTTATGACCAAACTCATCAACTTCCTGCTCATTATGCAAAGTAATCGTCTGCCTACTTGGGATAGTGAACACGATGAGGATTGTGCCTGATACACACAAGAATGTTAGCATTGTGACAGAATGCTGGTGTTGGCGTTTAGCTGAAAGCTCTGTTGTACCTCAACACAGCCTCACACAGCCACCTGCATGACTCCGGTCTCTAGTTTTGCTAAACTCGGCACAATTCACATCTGAATTTCACGACCTCAGCTGGGACTTTGTTTTCGGGAGGTGTAGGTTGGGATAGGATGTGATTTCTAACTGACTCACCTCAAACCAAGTGTAAGTACAGTCAAACTGTATATAATATCAGGAGTTTCATAAATTTGCTGATATTCATCTATCATATTTGTCTATATGAACTGTAGTTTATTTCAAATTCACTGTTAAGTCCTGCTTCAGGAATATTTCCTAATAATTAGGTGTGTACCTTCCCTCCTTGTTTAAATGTGATATTATTAATAATTAAGTGTGTCTTAATAATATCACATTTAAACTCCAAACATGCTTCATTAGGATTTTACACGGAGGAAAATATCATGGTTTTTATTAATTGATAAATTGAGTTTAAATCTGACACCCACTGTAAAACTGAATCTGTCATTATAGAAGTGGTTCGATTAGAAAAACATTGTTCTCTGTAAACTGCAGATTATTTACACTGCAGATGATTTCACCTCTTAAACATTGATTAATTAGGTCTATTGTCAGAACATTATTCAGCATTTATTTGGATAATTCATCATTTTTGCAGTTTCCAGCTCCCAAATGTGAGGATTTGATGCTTTGCCATTGAAAACTGAAAATCTCTGTATTCTGAAATGTTGATGAAACATAATTTTTATGGCCATTTCTCTGTATTTGCTGAGGGTTAGTGTTAAATCAGTAGGTTTGATACCTCAGGCAAGGTCCAACAGTCCCACACACACACTCATTGAGATAAAACCCCCTAAATATGAGAGTTTTCATCAAGATTGTTTGATTTCTTTACAAATTCACAAACATATTGAAAAACATCTTACCTCACAGTGTTAAAGTGAAAGAAAAAGGAATCCTGTTTCCGCCCCCTTAATCAAATATGCTCCAAATGTAAATGGCTTCTTTCTTGGCCCATCCTTTCGCCAAGTTCCAATAAAATCCCTTCATTGTGTTCTGTGTAATCCTGCTGCTCGGCGGAGGTAATTAGTTGCACATGTAGGTATGATGGTGGAAATATTGATTCCTCATGCTTGTGTTCCATTTGTTCACAGAAGCTGGCAAGGACCATGTGGTGGCGGCCCCCAGCATGATGTGGCGGGTGGGCGGCGGCCTCTTCAACGTCACCAAGGGTGTCGTGGGTGCTGCGGTGGGCGGCGTGGTCTGGGTGGGCGGCAAGAGCCTGGAGATCACCAAGTCGGCTGTGACCACGGTGCCTTCGATGGGGGTGGGGCTGGTGAAGGGGGGCGTGTCAGCTGTGGCCGGCGGCGTCTCCTCGGTGGGGTCGTCAGTAGCCAGTAAAGTCCCGTTCACCTCCAAGAGGAAAGACAAGGCTGAGTGAAGAGTCTGAGGAGGAAGAGGAGGAGGAGGACGTGGATGATGATGAAGATGATAAAGATGATGATGATGATGATGGATGATGGACTTGCCCCGCCCTGAGCCAACAGAGACAGGCCGCCTGCAGATCTCTGTCTGCCAATCAGACTCCATAGTGCCTTCAGATGCCTTGCTCGGCCTTGAACGCAATAGTCTTGTCACCATACCGAGATGTAGACTTTCAATGCATATAACTACCGTCGTTTCCTTCAAGTTCAGTAGTACTACGTTAACATGGCAACACATAATTACCAGGAAGAAATGCTGAGTCACCAAAACTCTGTGTGCGACCCCTGCCTGACCTGGAGCTGGGGGTTTGTACGGCTGGAACTAAAGATCTGTCTCCAGGGGGATTGCATGGACTGGGATCCACTGCAGCCTCGTGGTGAACTTCTTGATGCTGTTGAATATTTTTTTTTTAACTGTTGATTATCTGACTGATGCTCAATCTTTCTTTCCCTCTCTCCTGTCAACACACGTCTGGTGAAATGTTTTCTGAATCAAAACGCTGAAGACTTTTACTCTTTATTTTGTTTTTCCCTTCTTTTCTTTTTTTTTGCAGTGGTATGTAAGTAATATTAAAATCTGTGAGACAAATATAGCGTGTTTTTGTGAAAAGTAAAATGTTTCAACATTGGAAAACGAGGGATCAGCGTTGTTGTTCAGTCTACATCCTCCAATGTGTCTGACCTTTATTCTTTTAAAGAACCCTGGGCCTTTTTCCTGTTTTTACCCAGAAGCCTCCAGTCCACATGGGGGAACATTTATCTGAAATGTCTGGAGGCGGTAAACACAATCACATGTACAGCCACGCTCATGTCTTCACCACAGCTATGATATTCTTAAAGTTTTCTGTTTATCCTAAACGTTTAAATGCTCCGTCGGAGTTTGATAAGTTGACTTTTTTTGGTTTGTGTGAGAGTTAAAGGGCCAAATGTCGTCTGGAGACAGTAAAGGTTGAACTGCACCTTTAAATCCGAAGGGGAACATGTTAATATGCAATAGCAGCATTTCAATGCAACATTTGGAGTGAGTGGTAGCAGTTGCAGATTGGACTATGTGTATGTCTTGTATGTGTTTTTTCAATATATCAATAAAGTAGTTTGGAAGGTAAAAATATCTTTAACATAAAACCTGTTCTGTTGTTTCTGTGTGTGTGTGTGTGTGTGTCAATGTGTGTAATTTTCAAGTTAGAGGAGTTTTTTGTCAAATTATTTTGCGTCTAAATACAGTTTAGAGTTCTCAAGGTGTAAGAAATTAATTTCCTTACCCTCAAAACCTTTCCTAAGAAGATTTAGTTTAGTTCAAAGGATGGCAGTGTCAGTCAGTTCACCAGTTTGATCCAGATCATTAATATAAATATAAAGACAGTCTTCCCCTCCATGGCGACAGGCTAGCAGGCTTCCCACCATTAAAAAATAGAATAATTAAATACTTTAAAAATTAGGATTCATAAAATAAATACCATAAATATAAAGATTTTAAAAACATTTTATAGAAAAAAAATCTAAACTGAAAATAGAATTCCAATGAAATTAGAGTTACTTAAAATTTATTTGAAATAAAAAAAATTGATAAATAAAATGAAATATATGTGCTGTTCCATAGAATGAAAAGGAATAAAATAAACTCGATAATATTCGATAACCCAAAATACACCACATTTATACTCCATAAACACATTCTCGAAACATCTGAAGGTTCACAAACATGGAGCGACCACAGGGGGCGGCCACACGCAACTGGCACCCTCCAGCTGCTGCGAATCAAGAGAAGAAGAGAAGCAGGAAGTGAAGCCGAAAGCTGAGCCGCAGTGTCCACATGTGAACTGTGGTCGTTCCCAAGCAGAAGAATAAAAATACATGTTTACAAGAAGTACAGCAGCGAAATGAGAAGCTGACTGGTCCTATAGCCACTGAAAGGTAACATCGATTTATAGCTCATTGTTCATATTCAACATTAGCATGTAGTGAAGCTAATGGGTTTGTTAAACTGACAGATTGTTTAGTTCAAACTAAAAACTGATGCTTGGTAAGACAACAACGTTTTGAATGAAGCTGCTGAAGGAAAATATTATCGAACACGTATTTGAATGCTAATAAATAAACTATAGTCAGGATGTAGCCTCGGTAAACACAATTATTTTACTGAATCTTCTTTTCATATGTTAATATCCTGATTATGACACAGTAGTGAAGAGATGACTCTGGTTTCCAATGTGTTGACAGTGTGACAGCTAAAGAGTAAATATTACTGTGTAAACATGGTAATTACCTAACAAATGACTAAGTGTTTATTGCTGTTGTTGTTGATAATATATGGTAGTTTTCATAAACAATAAAGCACAGTAAAGAAGAGTAAATTAAGTATTGATATTTGATATGCACTGTTGTGGTTTCCTGTCATGCACAGTTTGGTTTTACTAATTTCAGGTCAGCCTAGTGAGGGTGGTGGTATATCCGTAGTGTTGTTGTGGGACCTGAGGGTTAACCGTGGTGTTGCTGCTGTTCACCAGACCCGGTTAGAAGATGTTGAGCGACTCTGAGGCTGCGGAGCTTCCCTCCTTCCTGAGCCCCGGCACACGTCCTGATGTCAAAGGTCACACCACAGAATACATCCTGGGACTGTCAGGAAACAGGTAGGCTGACCACGAGGAGCAAGAGGGGGCGGGGGGGGGGGGGGGGGGGGGTGCCATTCATAGTGATGGCTATGACTGACACTGAATCAAAACCATTAGTAAAAGTGTATTTATAATAATACAGATGTCTAATTAGATGCAATATCAAGTGTTATTATCATGAACAACACTTTAGTACAACACATTTTCAATAACATGAAATTAATAAGCACCTACACAAGGACTTAAATCCACTCCAGGGTTCCCACGGTACCTGGAAACCATGGAAAACATGGAATTTATTTGTTCATTTTCCAGGTTTGGAAAAGTCATGGAAACTGAGCAAAAGTTAACACTCACATTGAAATTGAAACAGTTGTCCTGGAAAATGTTATCGATGTGTAAAATAGTAATATAGTTAAACTATTGAGCACAGAATTAAGATGAATTTATAAAAACCCTTTACATGTGAACAGCTTTTCACTGTAGATAGAAATGGATGATCCCATGTTGTAGAACATGCTCTTGGCATCCTATCTGGTGTATTGGATGTTGGAATTCGATGCAGGAAACCTGGTGATATGGACTTTAAAAGTATAGTTTCGGATTGGTGGACTTCGGGAATAATAACCGAGAAACATTACTCGCAATCTCAATAGAAGGGTCAAATACATGCATTTCCAGCCAACACGAAAGCCTTGACATCTACAGTGAAACTTCTTATGCAAGTTTATCCTCAAAATGTAAGTAGCTGTGTTTTAACTGTGTGGTAAACCTGGGTTTATCAACGTTAGTTAGTAAGCAGTGCAATCTTCCTAACTAGCTAACTGCAACTTGCTAGCTAGCAGCTTACACTATAATTGTTTAGGTAATTTTTACCTTGCTTTTAAAATACTAGAACTATGTTTGATCCCCATATGTATTTCACTCATTGACTTTTCCTAAAACCGTGTTATTCACTACATTTAGGGGAGCTTGTTTTGAATTTGGATTCATTAATGATGGTTAGCAAGCACATGCAGTGCAATCTTCGTAGTTGGTATTGGTAGTTAGCTTGCATTGCTAGCTAACTACCAATACATTTTCACATTAGGCTGTGACATTACTTCTATACTAGTTGACATGACCAGTCTAGTCTTGATACATTTTTTAACATTCAATCTTATATCTACTTTTAGCTATTTTGTGATTTTTCGTTTTTTTCTTTAAAAAAAATGATACTACTAAATAGGAACATTTGGGGTGAGACATTTTTGAAAAATCATTGATCATGACCAGACTGATTCTATACATCTATACTGTTAAGCTAAGCTTACTAGTGAGGTTGCTGTACTGAGGAACCACAGGGGAACCAGCCTTATGTTTTCCCTTTTAGGTTCATTAGTTTGATTTACAAAAGCTTTTACAGAGTAAGAGTAGGCATACTACAGCCCTTCTACGTAAGACTCATAATCTCAAAAGCATTTACAATGTAGACTTGACTGTCACATCTTTTAAATCAAGTAAGTACTCAGGCAGTGTTGCCAACTCCTCAGTAAGGAAAGTAGCTATTGGCTGTCCTAAAAGTCGCTAGAAGTCGCTAAATGATGTCATCGCCTAATTTGCATAATCGTAAAAAAGTGAGAAAAAAAAAGCCTAAATATGTTTGAAATAAAAATGAGCTTTCTTCTACGGAAGCGTATTTCATTCACGTATTTCCTATTTCAAACAAACTGTTTTTTGAATGCAATACGCTTCCGTTGTCTTCTGTTGATTCTTGTTTTTTTATTTTTTATCTTGCCATTGAAATAGGCCATCACTTCTCAAAATAACGTCATGACTTAATGCTGTATCTAGACCCATATATATAAATAAATTTTGTCCTGTATTGTTAAATGTTAGAATATCAAATTGAATCAAAAGGCTGTTAAGTGGGGCGGAATTGCGAGCTCTACATCCAAGCCTCCTTTATCCGGGCTTGGGACCGGCAAAATTATCCAAAAGAGACACTCTGGTAGATGCATCGCGATGTGGACTCTGCATCGATGAAGAGACTGAACTCAATGATCCATGTTTTCCAGTGACAGTGAAGATACATTGACACTTACATCCCGCTCTGTAAGCCAGAACAGCGGCGGCCTTGCGCATGTGCGATTAATTTGCAGTCTGGAGAACGCGGAGTGTGGGTCTCCTCTCTGCTCTGACTGCAGCTGGGACTGCTGCGCAAGGCTACTGGGAGACTGACCGCCTGTGAGTGCGTTGTGACGGCGGAGGGGCTCACGGCAGCTGCTCGTTGAGGACAGTCACTTCAGAACGATACATGCTTTCACGTCAGTCTCCAAAACACCAGAAAGTCTCCAATATCACCGGAAAAAGTCGCTAGATTTGTCGCTAGTAGCTTTTAACAAAAAAAGTCGCCATGAGGATCTGGAAAGTCCCCAGATTTAGCGACAAAGTCGCCAAGTTGGCAACACTGTAGTCAGGTGTCCTAGGGGGTTGTCTGTGTGTGAGGAAGGGGGCGCGGATGGGGGCGGAAAGCTTCAGGGGCCTATAGATCATCACTTAATATGGTACCTGGAAAATCAGGAGGTAGCATGGAATTTTTTTTCAAGGCAAGCGTGGGAACCCTGCACTCACACAACAACACTATAATGTATTATAAACTATTTGTTATCTTTTTACTGTTTAACATTAATCTATAGAATCATATCTCACTGGAACAACTGTACTTTATATCTTAATAATCTACAAAAAACAACCTTGAAGAGAAACTTCTATTTTACTTGGCATCATTTAAAATGGTTTTGTTCTAAGTGTAACATGTTTATCTATTGCAAGTGCTGTAACTTTACTGTTGGATGCATATTTGTTTGTCAGATGTAAATTCTCACATAACACACATGTCTTTGTGTGTGTGTGTGTTTTTAGGGATGGCTGCCGCTTCCTCCGAACTAAACCTGATTTACTTGTTGCGCTCTTTGCGTTGACCTCTGACCCCTCAATGACCATCGTGAAGAACTGCTACCACGTCTTCATCAACCTGTCAGCAGATGAGACTCTGCACAAGGTGAGGTTTAAAATGAAAAATTATACACAACTTTTCTGTAAGTGGCAAATAAAACAAAACAAAAAGAACTGTACATCCCTCAGAGATGATTAATGTTATGTGTGTGTGTTCTTGGTTGTGTCTCACGCAGGTTTTGGTGGAAGATGTTAAAGTTGTTCCGGTGTTATTAAAGAACTTTCTGGATCCAGAGTGCTGTTTCTCTGATCAGAGCTGCAAGATCCTGTCCAACCTGACCCGCCACGTGAAGACCTGCAAGACTGTGTTCCCGGTGAGTCACTGCAGTTCCAGTTGACCTGGATAGAGGTTTTGATGGGGGGATCTGGGAGGGCAGTGGCTGGTTCCCACATTTGCTAATAGCGTAGCCTCTTCTGATGGCTAATGTATTGATTTAGCCTTTTTACAGTGGATTTATGTGTCTGTAAAACAGCACAAATCACAAATATCTAAATCGTAAAAGTTTTCGATAACAGACAGGAGGCAGAAAATAGACAAACTTATGTTAAACATTGCCAATCGACACAAGCTTGTCCCTCTTTTCTCTCATCTCTGAATATTAACCTGGTGCTCTCTCTACTTTGCTGCTCATTTAAAAGCCTCACACAGCTTTACTCCACCGATACATGAGCTTTGTTATGCACTGAACCTCTAAGGAGAATAGCAGAAGGATTCATGTTTGTGTCCTGCTCATCACGTGTCTCTGCTGGTCCAGGTCCTGCAGGAGGAAGTTGGTCTGACTAAACTGGTGGAGATCTTCTGCACTGAGGGTTTCAACAAGAAGGCAAATCTCCATTACCTGGGTCCTCTGCTGTCCAACCTGACACAGCTGCCCGAGGCCAGAACCTACATCCTGGACAAGGACAGGTGACTGAACACACTGCAGGAGGAGGACTGTGGTGTTTAAGTGGGCGGAGCCAGGGAGAATATAGGGAAAAGAGTACAATTTTTCTACGTTGCACTCAAACAACCCTTGCATGTGGTTGGATTTGCTTTGCTTGCTCTAAAAACTGTTCACTGACACTCAGATATTGTGTTGCTTGGACAGATTACCGTTAGTAATGTGCACTCAAATTAATCTCCAGCTGTAGTGTTGACAAATTAAATTGTGCCACCCTCAATGTGGGTGTGTTATGACATACAACATGTTGTAACTGTGTGTGTGTGTGTGCGCGTGTGCGTGTATTGCAGGTGTGTATTCCAGAGGTTGTTGCCCTTCACTCAGTACCGGTCATCAGCGCTGAGAAGAGGAGGAGTCGTAGGAACTCTGCGCAACTGCTGCTTTGACCACGGTGAGACACACATACACACACAAACACACACAACATTACACAAGACTGAGTTAAACCAGACACACGTCGTGAAGAGGAGTCCGGCTGCAGATTCCTATTGTTTGATTTATAGTTCAGCACACGATTCTACACAATGACATCACCACGTTAACACTAGATGGATGTGTCATACAAAATGAGGCCTGGGACTGTGTTTACTAGGATTCCATCCAGACAAAGAGTAAACACAGTCAAACATAATAATAGTAATACTAATAAGGGCTAGACTGAAGAAGAGATGCTACCTTATAAGTGTCCTTGTGAATCCTAACAGTTGGTCCAGGTGTCTGACATGTGTCCTCTCTGTGTCCAGGATGTCATGTGTGGCTGCTGAGTGAGGCTGTGGACATCCTGCCCTTCCTCCTGCTGCCGCTGGCCGGCCCAGAGGAGCTGTCAGAAGAAGACAATGAAGGTCAGAATGTCTTTCTGTTGGTAAACCAGTGAACTCAGTGTCACACCGGTTTCTGCTTTGTACATGCTGGTGCAACTAGGACCTGAGGGGAAGCTGCATTTTATTTCACTGGCCCTCACCTGTGGAATTTCGAGACAGAAATCGTGGTCCAAACGTCCAAGGTTCTGTGTCATGATTCCAGAAAATAGAACTGTGACACATCTCCTGACCCCACATATGACCACATGTTGTCAGCTGTTCACTTTAGCAGTGTGTGGGAGAGAGAGAGAATAATAATAATAATAATATATTTATTATTTTTGATGTGATGCTCAGGTTTACCTGTGGACCTGCAGTATCTGCCAGAGGACAAGAAAAGAGAGGAAGACGCTGGCATCAGAAAGATGCTGCTGGAAACACTCTTGCTGGTACACACACACACACACACACACACACACACACACACACACACACACACACACACACATAGAATGTATAAACATGTGTTTTCATGTTGAGCTCTTCACTGTTTGCCTATTGTGAAGCTGACGGCAACCAAAGATGGTCGACTGACACTCAGAGAGAAGAACGTTTACCCGATCATGAGAGAGTATCACAAGTGGGAGAAGGACGTGCACATCGCAGCAACTATTGAAAAAGTGATCCAGGTAGAAATGATCTAATCGCACAGTGAAGATATCAATAATCAATAATCACCTGAGATGTTGCTCCTGATTTTTTTCTCTAACTGATGATTTTAGTTGTGACTGTAAACCTTCTTTCTTCTCTGCTTCCAGGTGCTGATTGGTGACGAGCCGGAGACGGGGATGGAGAATCTGATGGAGCTGGAGATTCCTGAGGATGTGGAGGAGAAACTGAAGGAGGCCGAGGTCAAAGAGCAGCAGGAGCTGGAGGAGGAGCAGAAGAGACAAGAGGAGAGGGAGAAAGAGGACGAGGAGAACAAGAGGAGCAATGATGCAGAGACAGACAGAGAACAGGAGAGCGGACTGATACCATAAAAACTATTTTTACATTTGTCCATTGAAGCGACTTCTTGTCCTTCAGAATAAGAGCTCAGATCGTTACAGCTTTATTCAGTCATGAAAAGACATTTACAGAAAGAAACACGACGCACTGTGGTTTCTATCATCAGCTCCACAGGAGGAACACAGAGTCACAAAGTGACTGTAAGTATTGTATAATACCTTCATATTGGTTATGATACAAAAAGAAGAAACATGTTTTTTGTTCTGTTAGAAGCTGCATCAGTGATGAATTTTAAAACATTATTTGCTAAAAGCCTTTATCAACGACCAGGGAGACAGTTTTATAATATCTGTCAGTGAACTTGGGTTAAATTGGGAACGTACAGTTTTTTTTTTTCTCTTCTCACAACACAAAGAAAACTAATAATAATTTTGTAGCCTGATCTGAGAGGAACTGGCTCATTCAGTGTTTATTAAAGTTATTCAATTTTCTCTGCCTCCTGAGGTTTGAGTGTCTTCAGTTTTTTAGGTTAAAGTTGCTCCTCACAGTACCAAACATTTCAAATTGTGTAAGATGTTGTTCCAGATCTTCATTGAAGCTTGACAATGTTTATACCAAGAGAAATATTCAAACCACAGAGTCCTTGTTTTATGGATGAGATTACATTTTTTATTTTATTGATAAAATATATGGTGACAAACGTACACAAATAATAAAACAAACCACGAAGGAAAAAGGAAAACAGGATTTTGGGTTCCTTAAGATTGTTCTAATGAGGAAAACATTATAGCCTGCAGAAACTAATTTATCCATTAATTAAATTACACACAAATTGTCACTGTGTGAATTAAAAAGTTGTATTTGCATCTGACAAAAAATTCTCGTCCACTGAGGAAACAACTGATTTTAATTTATCGAAGATGAGAAACATAACTTAATTCTAATGAAAAGGTTTTTTATTTCTACCTTTTCACGTGGTTAGAATAATGATGTATTTATCTTCTCGTTCTTTTCCCTGATGCAGATGTGACTGAAAAGTGGATTCAGTGTTTTCTAGTCAATTTCACTCCAAACATCAGGCCTCAGTTTTTATATGACACTGATTAACCAGAAGGGGGCGTCTGAGCGTCTTCTGTCATTTTACATCATGGACTCTCATGAATAACTTCACAAAGTTCACACCTTTAAAATAAAGTTTTCAAACGAGATGCCTTTTTCGAGACTGGAAAATTGTGTTCTGGAAAATGAAGTAAACTAGAAAGTGAGGACATTTTGGAAAGTTGGACAGTTGGAGAAGTTCCGGACAAAGTGAGGACATTTGTCCTGTCTCCACTTTGAACTGAGGGTCAGACTTTATTTAAGGATCGAATGAGTTGAGGTTGGGTTTAGGGCAGGGGGCCTGAAGTACAGGTACAAGTACAAACCTCCTGTGTGTCATCAGATCAGCTGAATACTTCCTGCAAAGCTCACCACAGAGGATATGATCGTGTGTGAGGCGTCTCGTGAGGACTGGAGTTGAACAGAGTGTCCTCGTCCCTCTGTGAGGCTGCAGAGCAGGTGTCCCTTTATCAGCCTCTGGGAGTTTTTCCACTTCAGCTCAAGGTCACAACCAAACTTACACAGAAGAAAAAAAAGACCATTTCCTAAACAGTTTGGTCTTTCTATCGTTATGCTTTATTCCATCTAATATTAAATACAAAGATGGAAACGAATATTTAGCAGCTCCAGTTTTAAGAATAGACATTGTGTTTTGCTTCAAAGTAAAGTCTGTGAGTTATCAGGGTTCCATAAAAACTACTGGATGGATTATCATGAAACTTAAGGTTCAGGAAAGAACCCATTGAATTTTGGTGCAGATCCAGGATCAGCAGGCGAATCCAGGATGTTTTCTGTCACATTGCATGATTGCTGAACATTTTCATTGGTTCCCCAGAGAACAATTCATGGATCTTGATTAAAGAAACCAGACGTGTTTAGAGGACTGATATTTATGAGTGTTTGTGCAGATCCAAATAAAAATGTGGATCTAGAGAATTTAACTGTGGCTCATAAGGAGACTGTTGGGCCTCTGTGAACTAAGTGTTCTTTTAATCCATGGATCTGTTTGTGGACTTTGGGAGGAAGTCAGACTGCACACACACACAAGGGGATCAAACTCCACACAGAAAGGCCCCACTCGTCTTGCTGTGATGGGACACTGCTAACCACTACACCACCGTGCCACCCCCACACCCCCTTCAGATAATGTATCATGTACTCAGGAACCGTGTCAGTTCCTACATTGAATACTTCTGAGGAACTGTCTGTTGATGAAGGAAACTTTGACTCAACTCTGTATCATAGAAATGAAAAACTTCTGTGTGAAAAGACGTATTGTCAGTTTGAGTCGGTGGTTTGCAGCGTCACTGTGGGCCGAGCTGTTCCTGGATCAGAGTATCACAGAACATGTTGAGACTGAACCCTCTGCTGCATTTCTCTTCACTGGAAGGTGACGACAGGAAGAGAAAGACAGAGGGCCTGTGTCGGAGGAGGAGCTCAGCCTCTCTGTGCTCTTGTGAAATTTGTCAGATCGGTGTGTGTGTGAGTCTCAGCCAATCAGAAGCTGCAGTTTCCCGTTTCACTTGCCTGTTGTGTACCCACAGGGCAGATACACACGTAGTACGAGTTCTACGTGACCTACACACAAACGCTTGTGTTGTTTGTGTTGTGAGATGTTACCTCAGAGACATTTTAATCACGGCTGGATATTAACTGTACATGTACTGCACAGCACACGTTACTGTAAAACTTATGAGTTTCTGCTTAATGCATAATAAAGATCTCCAAGCAACCAGCCAATGATGAGACGGTTAATTATGGTGCAAGTTTCGTTATAAATTCCTTTGCATCTTTCACTACTGACACTCGGCTGACTAAAACTTTGACTTTGTTTTGCTGCAGTAACTTTATTTTCCTACTGCTGATAAACTGATGTCTTTTAAAGACCTTTTAATGTATTCGTCAAATGAGTGGTTGTTGTTTACGTGTATAAAAATAGCATTTTACATTAGGTTACAATATTAAGGATATATTGATAATTTGTCACTAAGTTAAGTACACATCTCCTCCAGGGCCCAACTGTCCTCTTGTGGAAATACATTTAATTTTACTGCATCTGGAAAAACTACAGTACAGATTAACACAGAACTTGGTGGACAGATGTTCGAATGTATCAGACTGATATTATAATCTGGTTCATAACTAATTTAAATCTGGATCTAGTGAATTTAAATGTGGTGGAGCTTCACTCATTCTAGGTTTTCAGGTTGCGCCTCTGTGTGTGATTATTGATTAACTCTGCATTATGTTTCATAGAGTACACCAGGGCCACTTAGTGTTAAATATGATATCTATAGTAGACTTGACAAACACAGCAGGGTCTTTGTGAAGCATAGGGAAATAATTAGTGTGATGCTCCAACCAGCAGGAGGCGCTGTGACCTGTACCAGCTGAAACCATCAGCAGCCCCAAAGGAAGGCCTCAGAAAATGGATGAAATGAAATACACAACTAATCAGATCTTAGTGTTCTCTGTGGTAAGTTACACATAACACTCGTCTATGTCCCTCTGTCATAAATACAGAGTGTGTGTGTGTGTGTGTCTATCTCTAGTTATGAGGCCCAGGTTTGGTTCAGTACCACCATTGTGAGGACTTTGTCACTGGTCCTCACGGATTCAAACACTTGGTTTTATGCTTAGAGTAATATTATGTCAGTCCTGTGACACATTCAGCACCACGCTGCTCCAAGAGAGATAAGTTGAGCTCATGCTACCAGAATAACAACTCCCTCCCTCAGCCCCTTAACTGGGCTCCTCTGTGTGTATGTGTGTGTGTGTGTGTGTGTGTGTGTGTGTGTGTGTGTGTGTGTGTGTGTGTCAGTGTGTGTGTGTGTCAGGTCAGTGGAGCAGTATGAAACAGATCACACCGGTCGTCTGACACACTGTGCACATGAGGTCTGGAGGCCGGTTTTATCACAGTGTGTGTTTAACACGTTGTGCGTCTGTGTGTGTTTTTGTTACGTAAGAAGATCAATACCTGCTCTTCTTGCTCTTTGACATTGTTAGCCTAGCTTAGCAGGAAGATGCAGCAGGACACAGCTGACATGGAAGTTTTCACATTAAAAAAAACACAGGCACATTTAAAAGACATCTGTTAACACACTGAATATGTATTAACTTTGTGTTAAAAAAAAGTGAAGCCAATTCATCTTGATCAGTTATTTGTGGTTGGCTGTAGAATAGGCCATAAACCCAGCCTCCTCCATGTTAGCAGATAGGACATGGACCAGTCAAAATACACGTCAAAACGTAAGTTTGGTTTTAATGAGTCATTTGATGCTAGAAAAACGGGGTTAAACGCCATGATTGACAGCTGAGACTGACTCGTGATTGGTCGATCTTGTGTATCATCGGGACTTCGATGCCGCAGCTCCGCCCCCCCCCCCCCCCACGCTACCCGGAGGAAGTGAAGACGCGTCGTCCATCTTTACAAACAGTCTACAGTCTTGTCTAAAATGCGTGTAGGCATCTGCCCAGCACCCAATCTGCCTCTAGATGGAAATGTCCCGATACAGAATACTTCATTCATTTATTTATTTGTTTTCACATTTTTGTTCACACACAGATTGAATTAATAAGAAGAAGATAATGAATGGCAGCCAGAGAGCAGATAAACCTCCGGCGCAGGCCCAGTTGCACAATGTAGGAAAACAAACAAATCAACTTTGAGGTATAAAGACGTCCATAATAATACTCGGGAAATAATTTGTAACAACATGATGCACGAACATGAAACATGTGTATGTTTGAAGAGTGTTCAAAATTATTCTCATCAAGAATTACAAAGATTAAGAAAGTAAACTGTACATGTATTTTGTAAACATTGCAATGTTGTAATTTATGTCAAGATTTTAATCTCAGTGCAGCCAAAGAAAATCCAGTAATTGCATGTAAACTCATTTTTTGGTGGATTCACCGTCAGCTGATCATCAGGTTTGACTCATCATCAATGAACACAAACAGCATTTAAAAGAAAAATATATATACACATGCATTTAAATATAAAGCGATTTAAACGATTTAAATAATACCTCCCCACACTTGTAATAATGCTGATGTGTAAATGTACAAACTTTTAAAACTTTGGTAAAATCCTAAATGTTCGATTTGAATCAGTTCAGAAGCTCAGAAACTTTTCACATTAAATCTCCTGTGACTGTCGTATAGTCATAAGACTGAAGTGTGTGTGTGTGTGTGTATGTGTGTGTGTGTGTGTGTGTGTGTGTGTGTGTGTGTGGAGGCAGAGTTCAGAGCTGGAGCCTCACTGTTGGTTTGACACGGTGCTGAGCTTGGCTGTCAATCATTGTGTTTTTCTGCGCTCTGATTGGCCGGTTTGTGTTCTCAACAGAAAAATCTCCACCTCCAGAGCAGACTGCTGTACTTTTCCACTCCGAGCTCACTTCACCATCCAGCTCCAACTACTTCCTCCCTCCTTCACTTCATCTGTTCCTCACACACACACACTCAGACACACACACACACACTCAGACACACACTCAGACACACACACACCCACAAACTGAGGGAATGGAGGTTTGGTCCGTGGTTTGTTGGTTGTGTAAAGAGCCACAACTATTGTTTAAAAGTTCTGGTAGAAAAACAACAACACTGTGGTTCAGAGTGTTTTCACAATACATGATAATATTGTGTCAATCTTTTTGTTTTCTATTAGTTGTCTGACGATATTTCCTTCCTGTGAGTAAACTTAGAAAAGATCATGATTTTCATAACTGAAACTTTCCTGCTGATATAATAGTCTCAAATGTTTCCAGACGACATCAGATTCTCAATGAGTCAAACTGTTTCTCCTCGTGTGTTTCCTGTCGTTCCACCCTCAGTGTTTGGAGTTAGGTTTATTATGATCTGCTCATGAAGAAGAAATTAAAACTATAACCTTCACTCAGGAGCAGAAATCATTCTTTAAACTGGAAATAGATAATAATATAATAAATAATAATAATGTGAGTAACTGGACATCCAACACTGCAATTGCTATATATGTTTAATTATTTATGATCTTTACAAAGGCGGCTTCCGTAAAGCATAGTCGAGCACATTCATTACACTCTGTCCCGTTGTTATTAAAAACATGTCTGAATAGAAACAGAAATTATAGAATAACCAAACAGATCAAAAATGAATAATGGTAATAAAAGGTAACCTTTCTTATCTGATTATACAAAGTAAACCACATGACAAACTGTTAAGAGTCAGGTTATGCTTCAGGTCTGGAGTCTCAGGTATTTGGCATTTAACGAATGAAGATGGAATTTCCAAGCTGAAGATTAACAATGTTTGGATTTGCTGCCGTGGCTCATTTACAGATATTTGGCTCAGAAATCTTAGATGTATAAGTAACTATTCCAAAGTTTAAAATCTTAGTTTATTATACAATGCGTGATTTTACAAGATGTGTTCCTCAATAGACTGGAAATTAACCACAACATCCCCAGTTCAGATCTGTCTCCACCATGTTCCAGTCAGTGTCTGATAAAAAGTGTTGGCTGCTCCACAAATAAAATAGAATTTGAAAAGTGCAGGTTTTCAATATTTTCAGGCCTTAAAGTTAGAAACAGATTAAAACTTATATTTGTGTAGTCATGTGTCCAGCTCTCAGCTTTTCGTCTGTCTCCATAGCTTTGGTCGTGTAGTGTGAAGAAGATCAGTCACATCAACCTTATTAAACTTTATTCAAACTCACATCTTAGCATCTCACAGATTTCAACAACTAGGTCAGCTGTAATGTCAGTTTGTGGGTGTGTCAGTGATCTTTCTAACTGTCGTTCATACAGTAACTGTCTGTACTTGTTGTTGGACGGCTGCCTCCTCACCAATAATTCACAGCTGCATGTGTGTGTGTCTGTGGGGGGGGGGGGCTCTTCTTTGTCTTTGTGAGGACTCATGAGCATGAGGACGTGTTTAAAGACTGATTTAAATAGTGACATTTTCTTTGCTTCTCACTTTATCAAAAGACTTGGACTGTTTCATTTGGGTGCACAAATGTAAGAAACGTTTTAACATAGTTTTTACATATTTATATATATATAATAAAGGTTTAGGATAACAATTTGAATATTTAGTGACCGTCCTTACAAGTGTAAACACAGACAAATGTGTTTGTTTCAGCAGATTGGCGTTACTGCAGCTGGTGGGGAAGTATTTGTAGTGTGCAGATCCACCTCCTTACTGCCGTGTTTGGTGTCTGTGTGTGTGTGGTGTGTGTGTATGTATGTTGTGTGTGTGTGTGTGCGTCTTCCAGCTCACTTTCTCTTCCTGTTTGGCAGTCAGCTGTCCAATCAGAGGCAGCATTACACAACACCTCCACAGAAGCTGCTGCCTGTGGCCGCTAGCAGCAGAAAGTGAAAACTGCAGCGACAGACAGTTGCTACATGAGAGACGTGAAAGCTTTGACCTGCTACCGTGTCCCTGAGCAAGGCACTGAACACTTGGTGTGTGTGTGTGTGTGTGATTAGATAAGAAACAGTGCAAACACCCTGCGGGTCAGTGTGACCTTGTGTGACCGTATGTTAACAGGTTGGATTTCTTCTTATCGTGTGTTCTCCTTTAGATAATACTATATATGAGTTTTATTACCATTAGTTTTGATGAGGTACTCAATACAATGATGTGAGCAAATTAAATCATCCACCATTAGATTAAAAACCAGATGAAGTTGAACTCTTAGGCTTCATACACACCACTGCATTTTCATTTGAAACCTGCTGGGAATACGCCGGCATCCACACTACTCCCTGAACTGCCGGTCCAGTTTTAGTTTGAAAACTCCTGAGCTGTCTTTCAATCTGCTCGAGCAGAAACAAACATGTTTGGAAATGATGATGGAAACACAACAGCTTCCTGATTGGGTCATTTCTGTCCCAATGAGGCCTTCGCTGATTGGTCAGGCTCCTATCACATGACCCCCTTCTGGAAGAAATTACCAGCATTAATCTCAGCTACCAGTGTGGAATGTAATATGGTAAATCAATGACATGTGCTTTTTCAAAATGATGCAACTGTTTACAAGCGTAGGACACAAGCTGTTCTTCTTGTTTACAGCGACACACGTGCACACAACATGTGATCGTGAGTGATCGCGTGTCATATGTTTTCAGGCATGTTCGTGCGGATTGGGATTCAAACTCACGTGGACAGAGATTGATTTAGTTTGACGACACTGTCTTTAAACGGAAATATTATTATAATAATATAGCCAAAGCTAAATCAAACGAGCTGCACCAGGGCCCTAAAGCTGCGCCCTGCACGCTCCATGCTCCAAAGTTCATTTAATGAACCAAATTAAATATGCAGCAACTCTTGAAAAATGTCTAAAGATTTCAAACGAACCTATTCTTGGCAATGTTTGTCCACTTTCCTCTGATTGGTCAAAATCCGGAAGCCTGATGAGGGGCAGAGCAACATGTGAACGACCCTTTCAGAGAATATTTGGTTGAACAATAAGCGAGGTCACTGCCTCCCCAGTAACAAACACTGCATTACCAGGGAGCTGAAGGCCCTGCTCAACAAGAAGAAGAAGCTAATGAGTAATGAGTTGAAACCACTTTCCCAGTATGTTATACTCAGCACCCACAACCACCCACCTTAGTCACCCATCCCCCCCAGACGCTGCAACCCCCCACCAGCCAACAGAAGCACCCTGACCCCGCAGCTCAGACTCGTCAGGGCATCAGGGGAAGGTGGAGCAATCCAATTGAATCTGGGCTTGAGCTCTAAAACCCTTGTGGCAACCAGCTCTGTGCATGTTCTCCAGCACCTGTTAAACCTGAGCCTGTGGCTGAGAAGAGTTTCTGAGATGGGAACAACTTCTGCTTGGTCCCAGTCCCTTAAAAAATCAGCCTATCTGCCTTTAATGAGGACAGACCAATGTCCCTGACCTCTCAGATTATGGAGATCATGGAGAGGCTGGTCCAGGAAGATGTCAGAGCTCCCTAGTGGACTCTCTGCAAACATATACTGTCCTTTGATTTCTGGAGCATCTTCATAAGAATCGGTGCTGGAGAGGAGGTTGTGGGAGATGCAGGCCGGCTCCAGCATGATAGAATGGATCACAGACCATAAGACAGGAAGACCTCGGTCTGAGAGGCTTCAGGACTTGGTGTCACGGTCAGATTTGAGTAACAAGAGAGCTCCTGAAGGGACGGTGCTTTCTCCTTTTCTCTTTACGCTTCAGTTCCTTGAAGTAACTCAGAGTCCTGTCACTGGCAGAGGTTTCGTGTTGTTGGAGGAAGCACCTGGTGATAAATGTGGCTCAGACCAAGGAGCTGGCTGTAGACGCTGGCAGAGGAAGAACTGAACTTTCAATCCACATCCAGGGGGGAGATGGGTGTAGCTGCTTTTTAGATATCTGCTGTACAGCTGCTTATTTTCATTTAATGTCTTTGGATTAGGACGACTTTTGTCTTGTTACCATCGCCAAGGAAATTATGTATTTAGCCCAGTCTCTTTGAAGGATTTGTTGGATTGTAAATTTGTTTGTATGAAAAGGAGAAGATTTGTGAAAGGATGACAATTAGGTCAAAAAAGAAAAATGTCAACAAAATGTTGATCTAGAGAAAATTCTCTTCCCCTTTCTTTAACATTGTGAGATCAGGCGTTTATAAAATGTTGATCATTTTACTGGAGAATAATTCATGGATCTTGATAAGAATTGGACAGATTTATGTATGAATAATTAAAGAGTGTGAGCTGTCTATCTATGACTCTCTTGTCCTTGGCGGAGGAATGAATGCTAGTTTTATTCTTTGTCTGGTCCCTGATGGAGCTGCTGTAACAACACTTCATCTCAGGGATTCATAAAGTATCTCTATCATTTTCAGTACATAAAAAAAACCTCTGATCCTGAAACAGCCAACGCTCCTTTGAAATAGATTAATACATCTACAAAGACCAGCTAACATGAAGGAACTACAGCGAACAGAGAAGATTACCTCATCTAAGCTCTCAGCTTTAGCTAAATTAACATTTCTGTAATATGTTATTACAAAATATCACTATAACATCTCTGTAATGTGCTGTTATCCCTTATTACAACATGAGGCAGCGGAGAAATCAAAGTGAAAACCTGCCTGTGCCTGACTTTGACCCGTTTCCATTCTTAGTTTATGACACACAAACACAAAGAGGCTTACACCTCCCTGTCCGTCCTGAGTGGGTGTGACCAGCCCACTCCACTTTATGTAATCCATTTCACCCGCTCTGTGGAACAATGAAGCCTCCTTCTCCCTGCTCCGGTCTCCGTCTGACATTTACGAACAGACTGATATAAAGTCAACAGTACAAGCGACAGGATCATACGGCTGCGATACACACAGGAAACCCTGCTGTCGAAGAAGCAACATGCGCCTCTGGTACAAAATAAGATTTCCCATTAGAATAAATACAAGTTATTAAAGTCTATAAGATTTTGAATCATTAAAAATGGATAATAACTGCTAATAGGTTTAAGTATTAAGCTGCAGCACATGCATATGAATGCCGAGAGTAACTGGGCATGAACCAGACTATTTATAGGTGTTTGTGCAAATAAGAAACCATCAGAGGTTTGATACACACTGGGAATTCATAAACCTGCCTCTTGATCTAAACACGTTCAGTAAATCAGAGCCAGGGTGTAAAGCAGAAGCCCCAAATGAAGAGGGGAGATTAATGTTATAATATATTTGTATAATAGTTATAAAAAAATTGTCATCACACTTTTCAACATTAAGTGTTGTCCAAAGAAAGGAAAATTGAGCAGAAACCAGACACCTATGAACCCCCCCCCCCCCCCCCCCAACCCCACTTAGGACATTAAAATGTTGAAATGTGTCAAAACTATACATAATCTATGAATTGATGTACAAAATATACTGATGTAATAAATCTAAATAAAAAAAATAATGGTAATCTCATATAGGGAATAAGTACTGTATTTCTCTATAATAATATAAAAGCTCATATAAGTGAACAACGATAAGGCTAAAAATGCTAATAGATTTATAAAAACAATGAAATTAAGTAGAATAGATTAAATAAGTTAAACCATAAAAGAGTGAAAACTTATAAAAATATAGTATAATGTCACTGTATAATTGAATGATATATATAATCTGCTGAAACAGATGTCAAGAGGTGTTCAGGAACACTGTGGAATAATGAAAACTAACTGATTTTTTTTTATCTTTGTTTCAGTTTTATCTATTTGATCTGTTACATTGTTTTTTTTAAAGTATATTATATTTCTGTATTCATTTCTTGACATACACTCAGGTTTTGTTTTCTTCTCTTCCACATTTTGAGATGTTTCAACTTTTTTTATGTGCGTTTTATTTTATGGCAAAATTGAAATCCAATCAACTCATCATAATCTATTATTCATTAGTTTATAAAGACAACCACTCAGCCTGTGTAACATCAATCACATGTTTATTATTTCCGTTTTTTTTTATTTTCCAGTCTTTACAGTTAAAGGCTTTATTTTACTTTATTAATGACAGTCTGCATCAGCCAATCGAATGCACTGTAATCCAGGCAGCTTGATACTGATTGGCTGTGCGGACTCACTCCCACCACCGAGCCCATCTTCCTTTGTGTGCAACAACAACAACAGAGAAGGCAACACTTTACAGCCCCCGTACACAATGTACACGAGCAAGCATGAACCAAACAGGACATGTAAAAAAAGAAACCATTAACAAACATCCGTCCTAATAAAATCATTTAATCTTACATCAGAGTTAATGTTGTGTCTTTAACCTGGAAATAAGCCGACAGAGTGAGATAATTCCACTTCCTCTCAGAGCAGTTTCCCTTGTTTGTTCATTTAACATCAGAGCCAGAATCTAAACAAGATGAAATAAGGCAGATAACTGCAGGAATGTAAAGAAAATTACACTTGATTTAAGAGAATTTAAAAACAACTTTGCTCCTGCAGGAAACTAATGGAACGACCTCAGTCTGGCGGCAGATCCCTCAACTTTTAAGGCTAAATGACTTGATAAGGTGGACATTTATTTATTTACTTTCTGTGAACATGAAGCAGAACAAACCTGACTCCGTACAGTCAGAGCAACAAAATGGCCTCCAGAGAGTTTCCCATCAGGATGTGAGGATGTCACAGAACTCAACAAAGTCCCTCTGCATGAAGTTCTGGCTCTGCTTGAGGTCGTCCTCTGAGGGGAAATACTGCATGCTGTCCTCCTGCAGACGCAGATTGTCCTCTTCCTGCAGACGCAGACTGTCTTTGTGCAGTACCAGGAACTGACCTGGTGGTGTCGTCGTCGAGCCGCGTGGGTTGGGACTGTCCAGGAGGGCTCCTCTGGCATTCTCCAGGATGCCCAGGTATGAGTCCATGTCCGTCAGCTCCGTGTCGCTGTCGGAGCTGCTGGCGCTGTCGCTCCCCACCGAGTCGGAGCGCAGGTGCAGCATCTGGTATTTCTCGTGCATGAGAAACTGGTTGGTGTTCTTGGGGGCCCGCATCCCCCTCACTCTGTTCCCCTTGATGTTGACGGGCCGGAGCGACATCACCGACTTCTGGAGGTGTCGAGGATGATGATGATGATGACGTTGAGGGTGGTGGTGATTGCGCCCCCTTGACCACCCTCCCCCCCCTGTCCTCCGCCCCTGCAGGCGCCCCATGCAGCTCTTGGACCAGCCACGCTTCCAGCGGCTGGCAGCGTCCCTCTGTGGAGCCTCCTTTGCATCCTGCTGCTGCTGCTGCTGCTGCTGCTGGCAGCTCCTCCTGCACATCATCTCTGAGAGCATTTTCTCGTCTTTCTTGCAGTGGCCTCCCTTCCTCCCTGCTGCTCTGCTTCACATCCTCCTCCACACACGGTGGCCCACACTACAACAAAGAGAGGCTGGTGTCTGTTTTTTCTGGCTCAGATCACAAATGACCTCCTTCTCACCCAGAGTCTACCTTTTCACTAT
>NC_070627.1:3960465-3970465 GCF_947347685.1 Pleuronectes platessa | reverse complement strand
TCAGGCATTTTAAACATCAACATATTTCAATAAGAACACTTCCAAAATAATTCAACTCTACTTCAGTGTAAAACCTTGGACACCTTAACACAACAAAATGCACAAAATACTTCCTGTTGACAACATCAGAAAAGTTTAGAGGATGATGTCTTTCGTACCACTTAACTTAAAGACTATCACATTGTCTACAAAACTGTACTGAGCTGTATATTAAGAGGAAAAAAGTACACAACAGCAGTAAACCTTTTTTCAAATTTGCACATTTGTTGTTTGGTGTAGTAGTCATCAAGAGCATGAACATACTGTTCATCAACCATTTGTTACAAACAGTTTAAGTGAGGTGATGACTGTCTTGATAAAATAGAAAATGCTAATCGTGAAAAACAAAACAAACCCTGAGCTCATAATACAGTATTGTATATTCAGCTTAGAGATCTTTTGAGCATAGTTATAAAACATAATGACATTTACATCTATGGCGCCATATGCTCAGACTTTTAAATACTATTCCAGATGTGTTCTGTTAGTTTCCTCCCTTCTCTGAACTTTCTCTGACCTGCTTATGGAATGGTAAACGAAGGGATGTTCTTCAACAGGTCCTTAAATCTTAGGTACAACGCATGCCCAAATTTAGTCACATTATTTCTAGTTTTTGGGTACCCCCCCATAGGTTTATAAACAGGGGCTCGAACACAGCGAGCTGGATCGTGCCTTTAGGGAGACCATTGAGATCATTGAGCACAGTTGCAGGTTCAGGCTGATGCAGCAGCCACCAGACTCCATGCAGGTGAGCGCTTCAGGCAGGATGGAGGTGACGCCTTTTCCGGAGAAAACATAACTCAGAAAAAAATAGCCTTTTTTTTTAATCAGAAAAACAGAACTTATCTTGGAATGTGCAACAGTGAACGTTTTTCAAGTGAATGTAACAGGCTTCCGTACACACCAGAGGCTGGATCTCTGAAGTGTCAACAGCTGCAGCAGGAAATAAGAGATAGAGGAGGGTGCAGCCTGTTCAGAGGGACGGTGACACACAGACACACACAGACACACATACTTCACTGCAGAGACTTTGCTGAGTGAGGAGGAGGATGAAGATGAAGATGAAGCTGCTTTTTGTTTCTATTGTGATCGTTGTGATGTCAGTGCCGGGTGTGACAACATTTATTCAAATACCTACAACCACCTCTACTACATGGACAACAGGTAAACCTACGTACACACACACACACACGCAAACGCACACACGCAAACGCACTTAACTGGAGAGGCTTTGCTGAGTGAGGAGGAGAATGAAGATGAAGATTAAGATTCGATTTGTTCGATGGTGATGGTTATGATTTCAGCTCCGGACGTGACAACAACTTCTCGAAAACATACGACTACAAACACACACCCACACATACACCCCCCCCCCCTCCCGACACACACACACACACACACACACACACACACACACACACACACACACACACACACACACACACACACACACACACACACACACACACACACACACACACACACACACACACACACACACACAGATAACATTGAACCTTGACTCATTGTAATAAAAGTACAAACTTTCAGTGTCCCATACCTACACAAAGGTTTTGATATTATAATAAAATATATTATATTATATTCCTTTACCATCTATTGCCAATGACAAAAATATAATATATATGAGAACTCTAATAATGTTACTGTGTACTCTAACATTTCTAACGATAGAATGTGCAGAAAAAGATCTTTGATGTTTCTTCCTCTTCATGTCTCCAGCTCGTCCTGTAGTAAATTTGGATGGGAAGATGTTCACCTTATCTTCTAAAGGAGGAGGAATCACCTTCTATCCCTCCTCCTACACCCCCAACACCCGTAGGACCATCACCACCCATAACGCCACCACCACCACCCATAAGACCACCACCACCACCCCTAAGACCACCACCACCACCCCTAAGACCACCACCCCTAAGACCACCACCACCACCCCTAGGACCACGCCGTTTTCAACTACAGGTGACTGACAAAGTACAAAACCAGTCAGAGTTGTCCATGTGGTATTTACTTAAAGGTGTAATATGAAACTTAAAAACTCTGATATTTATATTATATGCTATATTTTTTTCAGATGTGTTTTACTTACCTTGTTCCAGATGTTCTTATTCCAAGTTTCAAACTTAAGGACCTGTTTCTTTTTTATATTCTATGATATCCAATTGAATTCAATGCCTCCAGAGACCCCTTGTTACATAGAATGACAGATTGTGCTTTTAACTTGAATTTGTAAATCAACACTTCCTCATTTGCATCCTGCAGGTTTGTCTGTGTGTCTGCGTTACCTCACTGACTATATGGAAACAAGAAACCCCCCACTCCTCAAACTCTTCCCATCCGGCTCAGACTTTGTGACTCTTGGAACCAGTTACAATTCTCTCTACTCACTGAACTGGGGGTATTATAACACACAAACTTTCAGACCCAACATTCAATTCTGGCCTGGAGGTTTTTCCCAGGACATATGGACCAGAGTCTGTGTCACCGTGGACAATGCAAAGAATGTAGGGCAGGTGTTCAGCGGATCAAACATGAGCATCAGGAAGATTCTGCTCTATCAGGTGAGACATGACCTCTGGGGGTCAAACTCTTTGTCTTCTTCGTGTCCGTCACTGTTTCTCATCCTGAGATATTTGTTTTCTTCGTCATCAACTCACCCACTCGCTCACGATGAATCCTGCGGAGCATCTGCTGCTGTGTATTAATCATCTTAAATCTTCATCACTGTCTCTAACATTATCTCCCTGCTGTGTGTGTGTGTGTGTGTGTGTGTGTGTGTGTGTGTGTTCAGCTTCCACAGGGAAACGATCCTGTGATCTATGTTCCAGGATTTGATGGTCAGTTGACAGACGTCCAGATGTGGGATTATCCTCTAAGCTACAGAGAAATCATCCAATACATGAGGCCCAGCACCTACAGGTAAGAACACGTGTGTGTGTGTGTGTGTGTGTGTGTGTCTCAGTTTATGATTGATTTATGACTGTTCAGGTTCTAATATATTGTGTTTGTGTCTCTAGGCCGTCCCGTGGCTCTGTCCTCACTTGGTCCGACATCAGCTACTCTCTCGGTGGAAACGCTCTGTTGGAGGACACGTACCAGATGCAGGAGCAACAGCCAATCAGCAAAAGGGGGAGGGGGCGTGGCCTGAGGGGAGAGAAGAAGAGCAGGAGGGTTTTCAAAGTGGAGGAGAGTAAGAAAAGAGAGGGAGGAGAGTTTCAGTGAAACATACAGAAGCAGATGGAGAGCAAGCTGCATCCTCTGTTCCTCATTTAATCATCCAATAATAACTCAGAATGAATCAATAATCAGCATTTATCAATATCAAAGGAGAGTAATAAAATGTGGTCTGTCATCTTAATATTTTTTTCATTTGCAGTGTGGTTACCATGACACCATCAACAAATAAAGGCTAATTTCCACACTAATTAAAGTATGCCTACATTTTTTTCATTTCTCAATAACTGTTATGTTTGTGTTTCGAAGGATGAGGCTTAGTTTAAGTCCCAAAGTAGCTTTAGTGCAAGATGCCCTAAGCAACATCTATGAGCATCTTTGTGTTTTCTTACTCTAATCTTTTCTGCTTCTTTAATTACTCATATTTAACAACTGCTGCCACCTAGTGTATAAAACGTGCAGTAGCATCTGATCACAACAATAAGCAACAGGGAAATGTCTACTTAAAAGATTCTCTGTGAAGGAATTTGATGGATAATATAAGATTTTATCCATTGCAGTTATCCAAAGTCAGCAATTCTGCTCTGTGAGACAGGGTCCACCAGTTTCAGAACAAATAAATGCTTACAATAAATAGTCAAGTACCATTCGGGGCAATGGGTAGTTCAACTTATCTTTAGTGAAAGCACAATTAGTTTGATCACAAAACAAGAGAGAAACCAGTGTTTGTATTTATAAGAAGTAGGACACTTTTGAGGTACTCCTTAATGTATATTACAACAGATTAACAAACAAACACATCCAGTAATAACAGCTGACATGAGCAAGAGGCTCCAATTCAATCATAATTTCTCAGTAAAAATTGCAACCGTGTGAGAACCATTTCCCAAAAGATTCTACTCAAACTGATAACAGACAACGTAAATCAAAGTCAATTTGAAAAAGATGGTTTCTTTGTCATTGACATAAGAAAATGTGTGAAAAACATGACTTTTGTAAAAGGCTCAATTTGTTTATAGGTCTAGCTTTTTTATAGAATCACAGGGTTCAACAGACGCTCTGTAAAGTGTCGTTAATACCACTATAAAATAAATGAAAAGCTTTTCAAAATAATTCAAGTAGTAACATGGAACAGCCCAGCCTGTTCAGGCATTTTAAACATCAACATTTTTCATTAACAACACTTCCAAAATAAAACTACTTCAGTGTAAAACCTTGGACACCTTAACACAACAAAATGCACAAAAGAATTGCTGTTAACAACATCGGAAAAGTTTAGAGGATGATGTCTTTCGTACCACTTAACTTAAAGACTTTCATATTGTCTACAAAACTGAACTGAGCTGTATATTAAGATGAAAAAAGTACACAACAGCAGTAAACTATTTAGCAGATTTGCACATTTGTTGTTTGGTGTAAAAGTCCTTCAAGAGCATGAACATACTGTTCATCAACCATTTGTTACAAACAGTTTAAGTGAGGTGATGTCTGTCTTGATAAAATAGAAAATGCTAATTGTGAGCTCATAATACAGCTCCTGAGCTAATCACCACATAGTCCCCACATTATCTCTGTCTCACAATCACACTGTTTGGATCTTGACTGTCGGCTCTGATCAGGCTACAACCGGACAAAAATGTAACAAGAAAGGGAAAAGTGTGTACATGTGAGTGAGTGACAGAGGCACTCCTCTGCAATGTCCATTGTATAGGAGTTACTGGACAGTAGAGTCTCCATTTCAGCTCGAAGCTCAGGATAGCTGTTGTAAGTTGACGGCAGCTCCAAAGTTGGGCTACATGTATGTGCAGTTAGCCGCCATGCTAACGAGGTGGACATGACTTCAGTTTCCTTAACGCAGATGACATCAGACTCAGTCACAAATCTTAACATTTCCCGGAGGCCTATTTCATCCAATCCCCTAAAGTACTGATGTAAAAACCACAAACTGTGATTCTGTGATTGTGTAGTTGGAGAGGCCGGGATCAGCTTTAACACCTTTCACGTTGTTGGTTTAAGATCATCATACATCTTCCGGATTTCCAGCACACTGAGGAAGAACTTCCTGAGAGTCGGACCTGCGACTGCTGCGATGTTATCCAGTGCGTATTTCGGTTGCTGGATTATTTTCTTGTGGGCCACTCGGAGAAGCATGGCTTTCCAGTTTTCTTGTGTTGGTACTGTTCTTACTCCCATGCGATCCCTATGATCAAGGAACTCATCTTCATCATCACCAACTAGAGCCTCTTGCAAAGCAGTGGACAAGAGATCCTGACTAAGATACAACATCAGGGAGTCAAACAGGAAATCAGGTGAGACAGAATGTTCACCAAATGTGACTGCTGCTGTAAAGGCTTGAGCGAGCCGAGAAGGGAAATATCCATGGTCCTCCAATCCCTTGACCATTATTCTACCAACAGATCTCCATTCTTCTTCTTCTTGGCATTATGGGGACAGCGATGGAACCCTCACATCTGCACACTCTGCTGCACAGTCTAAAAAGTCTGTCCAGAAGGCAGCATATACGTCCCTGGACTCACCATCCACATCTGCACCAATTACATCAATGAAGCTGTAGTTCACAGAGTAGCTTATCATGGCTTCATCCTTGAATTCTAGGTGTGAGTGTTTATTAAGATTAAGATTAAGATACATTTATTTGTCCAAACACATGCACATGCACACTCATGCAATTGTAGGAAAATTTAACCTCTGCTTTTAACCCATCTGGTGCAGGACACACAGAGCAGTGAGCGACCATGTACGGCGCACGGGGAGCAGATGTTGGGGGAGTAAGGTGCCTTGCTCAGGGGCACTAGACAGGGTAGGGAGAATCCTCTTGGATTTTTGTTGTGCCTCTTCTATTGGAAGGTTAGGCTCAAATGGGACTGTACCATCGAAAACACCTAAACAATGCGTCACCTTGCATAGGGCAAAAAAATGAGTTCCGATATATTGTACACAGATGTGAGATCAGTTTCTCCACCGCAGTAGAAACAAACGCTGACATTTTGTTGGTACTTTGCCCATCATCTTCCACAGTGTGTGTTTGCTGTTCACTGTCTGGTGTTTTCTGTGTCATCAAGGTATGCTTCCTGAAAGTCAACAATATCGTGACTAAACTCTTCCCACTTTCCATTTCTCGATTTCTCATTTGGGAGAAATAGCCTCTTAGCATGTGACAGAATGTCTTTCTTTGTGGCTGTTTTGGAAATATCAAGAAGTCTGGTTCCTCCAGTTGCGTTTTTTCACCTGTTTCTTATCATTTATCCAGCCTAACTCTATTTTTCTTGTCATCTTTGAGGCCCTTCTTTTATTTCTTAGATGCATTAGGGATTTTACTTCCCCTTTCTCTTTTTTCTTTATGAATCTTTTGAGGGTTGTCTTATCAATATTTCTATCCCTTCCAGCTTTTCTTAAGGACTTCTTTCCTTGCATGACCTCAGCGGCTGCACTCTCCATCTCTGCGAGGGGTGTTTGGCCCCAGGTTGTCTTCCTGGTTTATAGTTTCTTGGCATGATGGCTTTTCTACAATGTTTATGACATTAAAAATAAAACATATGTAATGTAATATAACACTAAATTATGTTAAAGACTAAACTTAACTTGTGCTTCATGTCTCACTTTACCCCACAGCCAACAGTTTAGAAAAAACAACATCTCTTAGCAATTCAGGCTAATCTTCAGCTAGCATCAATCACATGGTTTTATATGTTGGAAGTTCACCAACATGTATGATATAAGTTTTTATACCTGAATCAATTTGTTTTGACACAACAGCTGATTAAGTTCAAAGCGAGAAAATTTACTTTTACATGCAAAAAACTAATTTTTGTGAAAAAACATACTTTCCACAGCACTAGCACCAACTTCTCCTTCTTGGCAAGGGGGGAATGGGAGGGGCTTGAAAACATAATGGTCACATGACCACAAATGTTTACCGTTGGCTAGATACAGGGGGTGTCTCACATTACCCAGCTCTCCCCTGATAACGTTTTATAAATACTGCACAACACGACATGTATAGTACATATCATGAATTTTATGGGGATTTTGATTGATAAAGGAAATATAGTTTTCATTTTTTTCCATAATTCAAATATTTCGTTTGTTAGTCTTATGTAGTTCACTGTTATTTATACAGAAGGATAGGCTGACGCTATACTATACGTCATGGCGCTAATAATACAAGAAAAGTTGCCAAACAAAGACTGTCAAGTGCAACAGTTCCATGTAACTTCATCAAAAGACTAGATAGGTTTATAAACAGGGAATCGAACACAGCGAGCTGGATCGAGCCTCTAGGGAGACCGGCTGCTGTCACTGTCGATCGCTCTCTGTTGTTACATGTGGTCAAAAGACGTCACAGAATTTGTCATCTAACATGTAACCAAAAACTTTCCTTACCTGTGTTGACACCGTTTCACTTGAGATCATTGAGCACAGTTGCAGGTTCAGGCTGATGCAGCAGCACCCAGACTCCATGCAGGTGAGCGCTTCAGGCAGGATGGAGGTGACGCCTTTTCCGGAGAAAACATAACTCAGAAAAAAATAGCCTTTTTTAAATTTTATTATTATTCAGAAAAACAGAAACTTATCTCAGAATATGCGGCAGTGAAAGTTTTTTCAAGTGAATGCAAAAGGCTTCCGTACACACCAGAAGCTGGATCTCGTTTCTTTCCACAGAAACGAGAGTTGAAGCAGGAAATAAGAGATAGAGGAGGGTGCAGCCTGTTCAGAGGGACAGGGACACACAGACAGACACACACACTTCACTGCAAAGACCCTGCTGAGTGAGGAGGCGGATGAAGATGAAGATGAAGATGAAGCTACCTTTTGTTTCTATTGTGATGGTTATGATGTCAGTGTCGGGTGTGACAACATTTACTCCAAGACCGAGAACCACCACTACTACATGGACAACAGGTGCACGTATAAACACACACACACACACACACACACACACACACACACACACACACACACACACACACACGTCCCCATGAGTTTAGAGGACATTATATAGACTTACATTAACTTCCTGGACAACATAACCATGATCAATTCATGTCTAACTATAACTCTCTCCTCACTCAGGAGGAAGTAAAAATGCACAAACACACACACACACACACACACAGATAACATTGAAACTATGCTTGACAAACCGGTTGATTCATTGTATTAAAAGTACAAACCTTCAGTGTCCCACACCCGCACAAAGGTTTTGATACTATAATAAAATATATTATATTATATTGCTTTACCATCTCTTGCTATTGACAAAAATATAATATACATGAGAATAATAATATTACTGTGTACTCTACAACACTTCCACCGATAGAATGTGCAGAAAAAGATCTTTGATGTTTCTTCCTCTTCATGTCTCCAGCTCGTCCTGTAGTAAATTTGGATGGGAAGATGTTCACCTTATCTTCTAATGGAGGAGGAATCACCTTCTATCCCCCCTCCTACACCCCCAACAGCCCTAGGACTAAGACCACCACCACCCGTAGGACCATCACCACCATCACCCCTAAGACCACCACCACCATCCCTAAGACCACCACCACCACCCGTAGGACCACCACCACCACCCCTAAGACCACCACCACCACCCCTAGGACCACCACCACCACCCCTAGAACCACCACCACCACCCCTAAGACCACCACCACCACCCCTAGGACCACCACCACCACCCCTAGAACCACCACCACCACCCCTAAGACCACCACCACCACCCCTAAGACCACCACCACCACCCCTAGGACCACGCCGTTTTCAACTACAGGTGACTGACAAAGTACAAAACCAGACAGAGTTGTCCGTGTGGTATTTACTTAAAGGTGTAATATGAATCTTAAATCCATCAAATCGATGATATATATATATATATATATTATATCCTATATCTTGTTGAGTTGTGTTGTACTTACCTTATTCCAGATGTTATTATTCCAAGTTTCAAACTTAAGGACCTGTTTCTTTTTTATATTCTATGATATCCAATTGAATTCAATGCCTCCAGAGACCCCTTGTTACATAGAATGACAGATTGTGCTTTTAACTTGAATTTGTAAATCAACACTCCCTCATTTGCATCCTGCAGGTTTGTCTGTGTGTCTGCGTTACCTCACTGACTATTCGACAACAGGAAACCCCCCACTCCTCAAACTCTTCCCATCCGGCTCAGACTTTGTGACTCTTGGGTTAGCCAGTTACAGTTCTCTCTACACACTGTCCTGGGGGTATTATTACACACAAACTTTCAGAACCATCGTTCAATTCTGGCCTGGAGGTTCTTCCCCGGACATATGGACCAGAGTCTGTGTCACCGTGGACGGTGTGAAGAAAGTAGGGCAGGTGTTCAGCGGATCAAACATGAGCATCAGGAAGATACTGCTCTATCGGGTGAGACATGACCTCTGGGGGTCAAACTCTTTGTCTTCTTCGTGTCCGTCACTGTTTCTCATCCTGAGATATTTAGTTTCTTCGTTATCAACACACCCACTTGCTTGCGATGAATCCTGTGGAGGATCTGCTGCTGTGTATTAATCATCTTAAATCTTCATCACTGTCTCTAACATTATCTCCCTGCTGTGTGTTTGTGTGTGTGTGTCTGTTCAGCTTCCACAGGGACAAGAGCCTGTGATCTATGTTCCAGGATTTGATGGTCAGTTGACAGACGTCCAGATGTGGGATTATCCTCTAAGCTACAGAGAAATCATCCAATACATGAGGCCCAGCACCTACAGGTAAGAAC